>NW_025335269.1:26484162-26490819 GCF_004798865.1 Varanus komodoensis | reverse complement strand
CTGCAGAATGATAAAAGAGATATACAATACGAACCAACACGCAGGACTTTCTCAATGATGACGCAAGTTCAAAGCACCAGCAAATGAAATCCTAAAGTTCCTGGGAATAAAGTAGAAAAATAGAAGCCACTTCCATTGAACTAAAGATGTGAAGAATCACACTTCTTCAGGGCTAGCTGACATGTTGCCAATCTCAGATTAAAGCTGGTGAAGCAGAATGGCAAGGTCAAGTAAAGGGAGCGACAGAAGGAAACACTAATGTAAGAGGTCCTATCCTTCAAACTCACTTGCCTTGTTCGACTGGAACCAAGATTGGTGGATGGGTATATCTCCATCCTGATCACGCATCTGGAAAAGCCCATGGTTGTTACAGACATGCGCATGATCAGGGACACACTGGCAGTTGACCAGCAGAGCAGGGTGTCTATGAATTGTCTGCCTTGTATTAGGACTTCATTCTCCCTTGCTGTTTCTGGTAAACTGAACTCTGCTCTTGTATGCTATGATGAAAAAAACAATAACTTAAATTAAGTGGGCCTGATGTTTCAGAGTAGCATTCTTGTGTTTCTGAAGGGCTACTGGAAATTCACAGAGCACTCCCAACAGGGGTGTTTACTAACCTAGGATAATATTTGGAGAAAGGTTCCAGAAAGTGTTATCCCAACAATATGGTTCTGTGTGATGAACTGAAGTGATTCTAAATATAGGACTGTTTTCTGTTTTCTTTTTTTTTTAAGTTAGAAAATGTCTGACGAAGGCAATTTCTATGGGATAAATTAGCCACCAAAACTAAAAGTTTCAATAGAAAAAATAGGATATTTTAAAGGAATATTCATGTTGCAAATGCATTGCCTGTCATTTCTCCTAAATACATATTCTATTTCTTTCCTTAGAACTTCCAGGTAAGAGTGTTCAGATCTTAGCTTATGGGTGTTTCACATGTTATACACCTAATCCCCCAGTTACAAATATCTCAGTTAAGAAGAACCCCTACTTATGAACAAGCAAACCAGGAAATTCTGCCTCATCCTAGAGCAGCAAGAAGGCACCCATGGATGGTGAGCACTCAGTGGAGAGAAGAGGAAGGAAGGGAAAAATGGGAAGGGCAGAAGGGAAGGAAGAGGGTAAAGCAGCAAGTGGTGCCAGCAAGCAATGACTCAAAACTTGAAAGCAACTCCAGTGGTAACTCCTCCACCACTGCTCCAGCAGCACAATCAAACCTGACTCTCCAGCATCAGGTCTATCCTCTCCAACACCAGGCCCATCTCCATCATCATCCAGTTAATGTCAGGCTTAATGTTAGTTCAAGAAGGGTTAACCTTTAATAATCATTTTACTGTACAGATTATTTCTCTCTCCTCAGTACCTGAAGTTACTTTATTATTACTGTATTATCATCATTATTAAATATTATATTGTTTCAGATGTTTTAGTGTATATAAAAGTGTTTCTTAAGTGTTTTATATGCTTTTTATATATGTGATCTGACTTACATACACATTTAACTTAAACACCGTGTCAGGAATGGAACTCATTCTTAACTTGGGGACTGGGTATACTATTCTAGCTGACCAGTAACCATGTTGAAACTTTATAATATAGTTTTCTAGATTTGGTACCCATTTGGTCAAGCCCCAACTTGTATGTTTATGATGTAGAAGCACCCAATCCAGAAAAGGGTTCCCTGAATGATGCAATGGAGATTCTCTTGTCTTTCCATCCTACATTGCTTGTTATTGGCACTGTATCAACCAGGGTTCAGTTTTCAGTTTTCCATATATTTACAGGAATTGTTTGCTACACATTTCATCTACCTGGGCATGCCATGGCCTGAATCTGAGGCCTTCTGCATGCAAAGATGTGTGCAATCCTGAGAAGGGATGTGCTGAGCCTCTCTGGAATCCATTTTGTACCTACCCATCAGACTTCTTCCAGTGCTTTTCCCTCTTTAACAAAGTGAACTCAGCCCAGAAGTCTGAAAGCATTTGCAGATCCCTGGTTGTGCAACCAGACATATTCCCAGCAGCAACCAGTGGGGAAAAGTGGTGCAGTGAGTGGTGTACCAGCTGCTATCCCAGGCAAGCACCCCATGAACCTTGAGCATTCTAGATAGGAACTCAGATTCTAGGCCACTGCAATCCAGGAAGCCACAAACCAAGGAATCCAGCCAATTTTCCACCCAAAGCAGATTCCTCACACTTCTGTAAGCCTGAGTGAGCTCCACTGAACTGAAGAGTACTAAAAAGATTCTGCTACACTTTACTGAAATACTGTAGTGAAAAGATGTGAGGTTTTAAAAGGTTATTTGATGAGTTCATGGAGAAGATAGCTACAGATCCCAGTTGACCAAAAGAGTTCAATGTCCCTTGGAGTCAGAGGAAGCATGTGCCAGTTATGAGTAACACTATGGGAAGGAAGTTATCTTCATATCCTACTTAGGGAAGTAGGATGCTGGACTGGATGAGCCACTGTTTTAATCCAGCCATGTTGTTCTTGCGTTCTAAGAACATGATCATTTATTCCAACAAAGAGAGACAAACAGGATGGAGCCAGCATTCTTTCCCCTTTTTCAGAGTAAGATGCTCTACCTGATACCAGAAGTTAAAACTTGACATTGGTAATTTCATGTGCTAACCTTGCTGTAGCTGGTGCAGATTGCTTCTGTCATAACATGTTTAAAGAGTTCCTTGGTCAATTTCAAGCTCATACAAAAACTGTCAGTCATGAGGTCCAGTTCTTTGTTGAACAGATGAATGACACTGGAGAGCTGCATAGCCACTGGAAATGTCAGCTCCACCTTACAAGATGATGTGAAAGATCCATTAAGACTATAGATCCATTTCAGTTTTACATTGCATTACCATTTCAAACATCTTTCTTCCCTCTTTTGCATAAGCTGCAAAGAAAATGGGCAGTTGCCACTCCACACTTGCAAACAAGCAAATGGTTTGCTGCTATAAAACAAAAGTTGCTTAACACTTGTATGCAATAGATGCTCATGCTAACAAAAACACAACAGTATCTTACTTTCATTTATGTTACACCTGCCTCCGATGTGCATGTGGTATTTTTAATTGCTACTGTAGGCCTCTTCAGGAGGCTCTCTATTTCTGAGAAGTGTAATAGATGTGGAATATACAACTCACACTTACACAAATTTGTACTTTCCAAATGCATAAATTCCTCGAAGTATGTAGTCATGCCTTAGACAATGGGAATAAACACACATTTTCAGTCAGTGTTTTTAAAAATGTTTCTACGACTAAATGTGTGTGTCATTATGAAAGTTAAGACAGAAACAGTCTGCAAGTCCACAGAATCTGTGCAACTCAAGAAAAGCCATTCTGCTGAACAAACCAGAGGTCGGATTTGTAGAAATACAAACTATTTTGAATCAGTTCTGCATTTTTCTAACATTCATTATAATACTGCATGCAATAAGAATGCCTCTTACACTCTAAAGTATGGTGACCTGATTTAAACAAACTTTCCCTTTTCTGAGAGGTGAAACTAATGCAAATCATATAAAAATATATTCCTGTATCATACAGCTGTGCCACCTTTCCTACTGATGCCTGGTGGCCAATGAGGAAGGGAAATTGGAGTGCCTTAAAATTAGAAGTGGATTAATCTGCCAGTCTTGGTTGTTCTCAGTTTTTCTACCATTGTATCTTTTCCCCCCCCCTGTTTTCACATGAAAACTAATGGGCTTTTTGTATATATTTCACATAATAAATGCATTATGTATGCAACTTGCCTCATCAACATTATTTTGTATTTAACAATCCCTGATATAATGTATATTTGACCAATAGTTCCACTCATATATATTTTTGTATGCCTTCTTTGATTGGAAAATACCAATGCAAAACCTGGAAAAGGCTGGATTTCAAAGTATAACATTAATTCAGTAGTAGGGAATTAGAAAAAGTTGCATGCTGCTTACATAAATACAGAGACAGAATTTCAAGTCTCTAGACAGGATCACTCTCAAAAGTATGCAATCTCAGCAGGAACTCAAGCATTGTTCCAGCACCTCAGGTCTAGGACTAAAGGCTTTTAAGCCTTACCTCAGAGCACAGCTAGAGCACAGCAGCAGGCCATCAATCGCAAGGGCCTACTCATTAGGAGGGTCTTGCTAACAACTATGCCTTTACATGAAGAGTCAGTATTTCTGTGTGTAGCAGCTGACAGAGCCCTGCATGCCCTGGGCCAGTTCAATGCCTGCCTCTGAGCCTGAGACAGGACTAAGGCCCAGAACTTCCCAGATCCACCTCAATGTCTTCTAGATACAAATGGTATCTGTGATTATTAAGAGACATCTTAAGAGGGAAGGTTCATTTGTCCCACCAACCTTACACTGTCTTGGGGAGGTGAGGAGGAGCTATTCTTGGGCCCTGGTTATATCAAACATTGATAATGGAAAAAGTAATGTTACTGGGGGAGGATCCTTTAGGCACACAACAAAACTGGCTGGCTATGAAGATAATAGATTATTTATGTTCTGATTCAGTACATTGAGTCAACTGGGGACTTGCTCATATTAGACAGACAGGAGCTCTGTTTAGCTCTCACCTTAATCTGTAAGAACTTGCACTTGCACTGTCTATAGCTAAGATAATGAAACTGGCAGGGTTGCTGGTCATTGCAAACCCTTGTAATTAGTAAAAATGCATAACTATCTTCTTCATCCAATCCTCAGTTAAAATGAAGAATACAAAAATTTAGTGCAATTGGCTCCACTGAGACTTTGGGAATGAAAACACAAAACACAAGGCATCTGAGCTTCTTCGTGTAAAATCTGAGGATGTCCAATTGCATTTATTCTGTATAATGTCCACTTTTTATTTGTGATCATTCTAATTACGACTTTGGCAACCACTGCTAACAGGTTTAATATTAATGGCATTAATGAATGGTATATTAACAATTTCTGTATTTTCCAAAGCATCACAGGGCAGAAACACAACAGCAGGCAATTAATAGCAAAGCATGTAGAGAGTAAGCAGCCATAGTTGTTAGAAGAGGCAGCTTTCAACGATAGGCTCATATTGCATTATAAGGATAACAAGCTGAAGCTGGTATATCAGCCTTTTCATGAAGCAGTGCATTAGACAATGATCAATATCTGGCCTGCTTTGAAAACTGTAAGGGAGCACCTGCTGAATTGTAATTATGGGCAGAGGTTTCAGTGAATTGCTGGAAGCAACACACAATTTAGCCAAATATACAACGAACAAGTACTGAAAGCTCATTTGGAGCAGCGATCCATCATTTATGTCAAACATGGCAGTGTGATCATGCAGTAAATGCACACTGTGTCAGATGTTGCTGATTAAACAGATATGACACCATGCAATTGAATCATGTGACTATGTTTGTGCCTGTGCCACCTGTGGTTATTTCATGCATTAGGAGAAAGAAGAATGGGAAATAATCTAGTACATTTTAACAGAGGGAGGATTTATACAAATAAAATAGACTTTTGCTTCCGACACAAACAGCACGGGGTAGGTAGAGATAAAAATAAAACAATGACGATAATGCTGTGATGTGGAATGAGCCAAAATATTAACAAACATGTGAATACAACAGAGCGGGGTTCTCATGGCACATATTATGGGATTTTTCCCATTGAGTGCTTCAAAATCCATCTACACAAACATTTCAGATGAACTTCTATACTGTTGTTTTTTTTTAACTTGTTAGGGAATTTTATTTTATTTTGAAATGTAATTGAAAATATAGTGTGCACACAACAGATCTAAAGAAACAAAGGGACTCACAGTTTATACTTACTAGCCTACCATGGATATGTTTGTGGAACTAATATAAGATGGATGCTTATTATACAATAATAAAAGACTTGATATGCTTACTATCCAATGAAAGGCTACTTTGTTGAACTGCCATTAATATTAAATAAAATAGTGAAAATATTTCACTTGTAATATTTAAACCTTTTTGTCCCAGTATCTTTGCACACTTAATGAAGAATCCTCATTCTGCCATGTTGTGCCTTCTTCAATTTTGTAAGTTCTTGATCACTGAAAATTTCTGCCTAATAGTTTTTACTTTTTATTGTTCCTCACAATGGGCAGATGTGTTGAGTCTATTTCCACAGACTTTCTTTTTTCCTACCTGCAAGTCCATTCTGTACCAGTTCTGTGCAGATTAAAACACACACATGTTTTCACATGTTCACACTGTCAAATTCATTTTTTCAGGTTGTGCAATGTACTACCAGTCCAGAATTAATCTGTGGTCACATCTAGCATCTATTTCTGCATTGGACTGACCCACTAAAAACCTGATGCAGTAATGTATTATTCATCCTTACCTCATAAAAGTATGAAAATATAAGAAACACTCTCATGTTGTGCTTGAAAATACATTCACTCTATGTCAATCATGCTCTAAGTTTCAGACTGACTAAGGGCAACCTAATGAAGAGTGTCATTTATGTTCCCCAGTACATATAGAGAAGCTTTAGTGATAGCTGGCCGGAGAATCATCAAAGCTCTATCATCTTCCAGAAATCATATTTTGTATAAGGAAGTAATATACAGCATTCACACAAGAGAGGAATGCAAGTAAAATCATATAAATCATTTTTATTTTGAGTATGTTTTAATGAATTTGATATATTTGCAGTTA
>NW_025335269.1:26481311-26484062 GCF_004798865.1 Varanus komodoensis | reverse complement strand
TAACTGCAAATATATCAAATTCATTAAAACATACTCAAAATAAAAATATAGAATTTCCTGATATTTAACCAGAATCTGGTTTCCTCTAACTTAAGTCCGTAATTCTATATCCTGCACTCTGAAATGGTCAAGAAGAGATCTTGTCCTTCCTCTTGTTGTTGCTAGTCACGAAGTCATGTCCGATCCATCGCGACCCCATGGACATTCCTCCAGGCCTTCCTGTCCTCCACCATCTCCCGGAGTCCACTTAATCTCACACCAACTGCTTCAGTGACTCCATCTAGCCACCTCATCCTCTGCCGTCCCCTTCTTCTTTTGCCATCTATTGTTCCCAGCATTAGGCTCTTCTCCAGGGAGTCCTTCCTTCTCATTAGGTGGCCAAAGTATTTGAGTTTCATCTTGAGTATTGAAGATGAAACTTCATGTCCTTCCTCTATACCTTTTCAGATACTTGTAGAGTGCTACCACTTCAAATATCCTATTCTTGAGGCTAAACATGCCCAGTTCATTCAATTTTACCTCACAGGAATTAGCTTCTAGTTTAAGGATCATCTTTGTTGCCTTCTTCTGAACCCTTTCCAGCTTTTCTGCATCTTTTAAAACTTTGATGCCCAGAGTGAGACACAGTACACCAGGTAAGGTCTGAGTATAGAGGAACTTCACAGGATTTGAAAGTGTTACTTCTATTAATGCAGCCTAAAATAGCATTTGTCCTTTTGGCAGCTACATCACACTGTTAGCTCATATTTAGCTTGTTATCTATGAGAACTCCAAGATCCTTCTCATTTGCAGTAAAGTTGAGCCAAGTATTCCCATTTTATAGTAATCCATTTGGTTTCTTTTTCCTAGGTGTATGGCGGTCATTTGTTCCTAATAAGTTCATTCTGTTTTTCTCAGCCCAGTGTTCTAACCTATGAAGTTCACCCTGGATCTTTTCTCTCTCTTCCAGACAGAGGTATTGGCTATCCCATGTGTCTCTGCAAATTTAATTATCATTCCCTGCACTTCTATATCCAAGTCATTAATGAAAAGGTTGGCTCGGCTCAGGACTAAGACTTGTGCCATCCTACTTTTTACCTCTCCCTAGTTTGAGAAGGTGCCATTGATGAGCGCTCTTTGAGTCCAATTTAGTAGCCAACTGTAGTAGCCCCCTGATAGTTTTCCATCTAGCCCACTTTTTGCAAGTTTGCTAATCAGGATATCATGGGGCACTTTGCAGAAGTCAAAATAGACTATGTCCACAGCATTTCCACAGTCCATTTGGGAGGTTATTTAGTTTAAAAAAATGGAATTAGATTAGTCTGTCAGGATTTGTTTTTTGAGAAATCCATGTTGGCTTCTAGTAATCACTGCATAGTCTTCAAGACGTTTGCAGACTGATTGTTCTATACTTTGCTTCATAATTTTTCAAGGATTAATGTCAGACTGACCGGTCCATCATTCTCAGGTTCTTCTTCTTCTTTTTCCCCTTTCTTGTTGATCAACCTTAGCTCATCATCTGTTATCTGGCACTTCCCCTGTCTTCCATGAATTCTCCAAGATGATAGTGGTTCTCATATTTCTTCCACTAGTTCTTTTATGACACTAGGATGAAGTTCTTCAGGCCTGGAGATTTGAACTTGTTTGATAGCAGTGCCCCATAACAACAACATCATGCCTCCTTGAAACACGGTGGCAATTTGCTTTTCAAAAGTTCTTTCCTCATCTTCTCTTGACTGGGTGGGCCATAATAAACTCCAACCACTGTGTTCCTTTTATTCCTTGTTCCTTTGATATTAATCCAGATGCTTTCAATGGGGCTACTAAGCTCATCCTTCTGTATTTGTCTGCAGATATGTATCTTTAACATATAATATAACTCCACATCCCTTTCTGTTCCTTCTGTTCTTCTTGAACAGGTTATATCCTTCAGTTGTTGAATTCCAGTCATGTGAGACATTCCACCAACTTTCAGTCATACTTATCAGGTCATATTCACCCTTCTATATTAAAAGTTCAAGTTCATGTTCTTTGTTTCTTATACTCAGGGCATTATTATATAGACATCAAAGACCATATGCTTTATAGTCAAGCAAGTTTTGGTATCATTTCGCTTACTTGATTGTCCTTTTGTCTCTTGGTCAGAGTTTCATCATGTGTCTTCTTGTTCTTTCACAGCAGGCTGCTCTCCTATCTCACTTACTCCTCTCTTCATACAGTTTGCCTGCTCTAGCAGCTATAACACCATCACCTCTAACTTGGATAGGGTTAAAAGTGAATTAGACAACTTTATAGAGGATAAGTCATGATGGGAATCACCTCCAGTGATATCAGAGGTAGTATGTCACTGCATACCAGTTACCAGGCAACACGGGCAGAAGAGTGCTATAATGTTCTCAAGTCCTACTCATGATCTACCCATATGTAGCTGATTGACCACTGTGGGGGCAGAATAATTCAAGGTGTTGGTTATGACCTATAAAGCCCTAAACGGCTTGGGTCCTGGCTACCTGAACGAGCGCTTATGTCCGTATATGCCCAACCGCCCCTTGAGATCTGCGGGAGATTCCCGTCTCCGGGAACCCTCCATGAAAGAAATTAGGAGAGTAAGTACTCGGAGGAGGGCTTTCTCTGCGGTGGCGCCCAACCTATGGAATTCACTCCCCAAAGAGGTCCGCCTGGCACCGTCGTTACTGGTTTTTCGGCGCCAGGTAAAGACCTTTTTATTTAAACATCATTTTAATTGTTAAAATATATGATCTGGCCAGGGCT
>NW_025335269.1:26466849-26481211 GCF_004798865.1 Varanus komodoensis | reverse complement strand
TCTGGCCAGGGCAACTTCTTCTTCCTACTCTTTTCTCCTCCTATATTCTTTATTTACTTATTTTATACTGTTAATTTTAATTTTATATTATTATGTTTGTATCTCAGTGTATTTTTTGTATTTTTGTATTTAGTGGTAATTTATTATGTTCTATTGTATTTCAATGTATTTTATTGTGTTGTAAGCCGCCTCGAGGCTTCGGCAAGGGGCGGCATAGAAATGTTATAATAATAATAATAATAATAATAATAATAATAATAATAATAATAATAATGGAGTAGATGGCATTTGAACTCTTTGCTCTTATATTCTTACCTATTCTGTACTGATCTGAAAGCATTTATAGAAAAGCTGGAGATAATGTAATTGAAGTATAATAAAACATCCTGGTTATTTTCCCTGATTTTGCTCCCTTCTTTCTGCATCTCCCTTTGGAGTGAAACTAGACTGTCTAAAAGAAATGGCATCGCCCCACTCTGTCTATCTCTTTCTTGTAATGTCTAATTCAATGCATGGTATGACATGACATAATGCTGTTGTGCTACTTCTTCCAATCAACGCTGCAAAGTTCGGCCAGGGAGACACATGGCAGCAACACCTTAGAGCTCTTAATGTTAGATGAGTGTTACAAGAGAAAGAGAATAAAAGCATGCAGAACAGAAGCTGTCCGTATTTCTCACGGCATCCTCTGCTGTTCTGACCCAGCAATACCAGTCATCTATTACAGGGATAGAGATGTATGATGGGAGCCCCTTGATGGCTGTAACATGTACAAGCCTTTCATCCAGCTATTGTAGAGCAACACATCCAAATGATGCACTGGCTTTTCCCTAAGACATAAATGTGCATGCTTTATTGAACTGTAGTTGTGGCATGGTTGAAGATGAGTGAATTTTCTTTCAAAAAAATAATGTTCCTACAGCCTTCCTGAAGTAGTGATATGGGTGCCTGTTTCAGCTTCCTGGGGAATTTCAGTCTATGTGGAAAGAACTGTCACTTTAATGGAAAAAGCCCCCAAATGACAAGAGACTGTAAGGGAAGAGATTGGATCACCTTGAAAATTGCACCATTTATGTATAATTTAGAACCATTAGATGTATATATAAAAGGTAGTTTTCAGACAGATATTTTCATGTGAGAAGTTTTTTGTTACAAAGCAGTCAGGTATATAGTGACCTGCTAAATGTAGTATTTATAGTGCCATTATGTAATTTACACTTTCAAAATTTCTCATTCTGTTCCCACCCACAAAACTATCCTCCAACCCCCCCCCCACCAGAAAATCCCACAACAGTTTTAAATCTATCCTATAAAGGATTATAGTCCGTGTGGTATGGGCAGACACCCATTTGTTCAAATACAAGTTTCTGTAATGCATCATGATGAACTATACACAGGACCATTTCACTTTAAATGCCTTCTATAAGGTAGGCTTGCTCTTTCCCACATTCAGGCGTCTAAGCTACTTCCATCCCAACTATGAAGACATTTACAATATGCGTAATTTCTTATTAAAATTTATATAAACATACTCGAAATCCAATGGTACAGCTATTCCACAAAGAAGATTTTTTTGTACCTGTCTGTCATGTAGCTATTAAAAATGAGAAGTTTGTTGGGGAAAAAAAGCATCAGTCCTAAGTTAGCATCCCAAACTTGATTAATATACAGATTCAAAACCATAGCAACAGCCAAGCTTTCAAAGTGTACACCCTGACAGGCCAAATCTCACAGTTGTAATTTCTTCCATGTTTTGTTCCCCCCCCGCCCCCGCTTTGCAAGTTCCTTCCATTTCAGAAGAAATTCATGATTTCTGAATTTCATGAAGAGAAGTACCCCCCAAAAATTTCTCGAGACAATATTCTTATTCACCCCTACATTTTTCACACATTCTCCATCTCCCATTTGTATCATACAAACTTCCCTTATGGGGGAAGTCCTCATCCTTCCACTAACTATTAAAAAAACCCTCCATCCTCGGGTAGTCCCACCTGTGGACCATCTTATTTATAGCAAATGTCTGTATTCTGGGACATTGGAAACCATGTCAGGCCATCAGTCTAGCTAGCAGTGTTGCCTGCATTGTAAAGCCTCAGCCCTGTAAGCTCTCAAGCAGGAGCCTTTTCCAGTAATGGATGGTGATAGTGAGGACTGAACATGGGTTCTCCTGCATGCATTGTGAGTGTTTTTCCATTGAGCTACAAACCTTCCCTACCATAAAGGTACCTCCCCTAATACATGTTCTTTATAGAACTCTCTCACGCAACTGGAAGACATGCATATGTTGGAGAATAACCAAGTTTAGCTCTGTGGAGGGCTTTCTGCTTCAGAAGTGTAGAAAGAGGTAAGTTCATATCTGAATGTCAAATGAACATTTCTGCCCAATCCTTGCATGGAATCTACCAACCCATCCTATTCCAAAGTACAAGAGGAAATTAACTGGCAGGGTTTTTCTGCCTATCACACAGTAAATGAAAGCAGGGCCAATGTTCTGTATTGTCAGTGTTGTGATACTTTTAATAAATGATGCACTTGCAATGGTATAAATCATCTGCACCTGATTGCCTCTCCTGGCAGCCCATTACAATACTTGCTGATTCTGACAGCTACGTAGCAGCATTTTTGGTAGCTGATCATTTTTACCAGAGATTAGCTCTACATTCTTTCTTCATGTTTTCCTTGCTTTCTTCTTTTTTAGTTGCCACACGTGTGTAAAACTGCCTCAAGCACTGTCATCACATAAGGCAATGCAAGTTTCTTTTACTTGAAGCGTGACATCGTAGCCAGTTGTAGGAAATTCGTTAGGATACCATGCAAGAACAATGCCAGGTAACACTGTGTAACTCTTCCATTACGTATCTTTAATATATTACACTGTATGGGCGACATCATTCTCATAAAAAGGGGAGCTAATCTTTGCATGTAATGGAAACCTGTACCACATTAATGCTGGGTAATTAGAGGTCACAGTTCTAAAGCTGTTCTCTGACAATATGCTTAAGTAAACGTAAAAGCTTTCTCCCGTCACCTGATTACCTCTGACAGGACATTAAAGTGAGTTCAGGGAGTCACCAAGTCTATCTATTGTTAAAGCATTCCTAATAACACTGTGATGTCATAATCTATTAAACAGCCACACTAAGGTTTCCATCCTGATGAGAGTCAGAGTGATCCAGAATTTTATGGTAAGAACCACCCAAGCTTGAAATCTAAAAGTGAGATTTTACTTCTTCATTAGATGATGTTACTTTGTTGCATATGACCATGAATCGGTGTTGATCATTAACTCTGCAAGTGTTCTCTCCCTCTCTCATACATAAACACGCATTGAAAACTAAGGACATTATTTTTATGTAATACATCTATGTTGATTTTATGGAGTGATAACCTTCATGGTTCTCAAAAGTTGACATATAACTTTGAACAATGCATTTTTTAAAAAAGCTGAGCCATTGTCATCTATTTGCAGAGACCCTCCCCACCAAAGAGGCTAGATCAGGAATCAGCAGGATTCAAACGAGTCACTATTGAACTTGTCAATCGCTAGTAGGGCACAAACTGAATGTGAGTCAGCAATGTGATGTGGCTTCAAACGGGCAAATGCTTCCAAATCATATGACATACTAGTGCCCCTTCACTCGGCACTGGTTTAAAAAATGCTTAAATCATTACCGTGGAGAAAGCCAATCTGCTTTTGAAGAAATCATTCGTAAACTGGGTTGGGCTGGACCCTAGCAAAATCCATTCTCTAATATTCAGGGACATCCTCTTGTGTTTGGCCTGATCTTAGTGAATCAACCCAAAAGGAAGAGCATCAAAATTTGCAGAATGCAGGTTCTTCAACTGGCAACCTGCTTTCATGTCAGGAGCAGCAATACAAAGGTTGCCACAGGCGGCATGGGATGCTGCTAGTGGTTGCACTGGGCTCCATTCTTCGTGCACCTCACACGACTCCTAGCACTGTCCCTCCTTCATACGCGTGTAGCAGCCATTTGGTTGGGAGAAGGCACTCAGGGTGTCTTGTTGACTGTTCGCTTTGCTTGCCCAGTGAGGCTAGTTCCGGCCCCTACACATGCGCCGTGACCCAAACCCTCACCCTGACCTTAAACCCTAAGACTGAAGAATAATTCCTCAGCATTCAAAGTGCAGGGAGCCAACATTCAAGGTGCTCTTTCCTTTTCACTTTGCTTTGCCCAATCAAGGCTATTTCTAAGCCACTAAACTCTCACAGGGACTGACATAACTTATCATGCCCTAATGTAACACCAGTAGGAAAAGTATCCTTTTCTATACAATAGACTGAACCAACCCGTATCCCAGTTTTATAATCCATTATTCTAGAAGACAAAACTAAGCCTGATGTACAGAATTTATCTGAGGCTAATCAGATGTCCACAGATTAGACCAGTGCTACTGCTATCATACCCCTACCTTTGCTTATGAAATTTCCTTCATAGAAATGGTTCTATAGATCTGGGGTTCCCAATTACTTGAACTTGTCTATGGAGTAGCACAACTCTATTAATAATTGGTGATGTCTCTATGCTCGATTTCAGGTGTATTTGCATCATGAGCTTATCCAGTTTTCTGAACTTCCCTTTTAAAGTAGCCAGGGTACATGAGTGGATAGGTCCATCAATAAAATGTATGCTGAAGGAGCTGGTGAATCATTTGATCACACTGAAATCCTCCTTTTGTGCTGTGATTTAATCCATACATATGTACATTAATTCAGATAAAGGAACCTTGGTGTTATCTCTTCTTTTTCCATGTCTGAATCAATATGTACATACAATTATGTATGTGGCTGATTTGTAAGGGAAGACAATATGTGGGAGGGTCAAGCCATTCAACAATAGCGAAGTAGAATAGTGGGGCCGCTACTTGCACCTAGATATTAATCATTTCAAACAAAAAACATGTATTTTAAAATTTCAGAGTCAAAACCCAGAATAGCAAATGATGTAAAGTTGTTTATTAATCCTAAATTTATCAGTCAGGCCAAACATTACATGGAATTTGCATTAGATAAACCTGCTAGAGTTCTGTTGTTTTTTCCTCTGCCACTGGCATTATACAAGACATATTACAGCCTGAAATCTCAGAGGTGGAAGTGACATATTGAGTAAAACCATAAATATTAGCAGGAACATCCATTTGAGTTTGTTCCCATGTATGAATGACAGCACGAGTTCATTCTTTCCTACTGAGACTAACTACAAGTACATCGGGGCATCCATCAGTCTTCACTTGCCATGTTATGTTCCAAGATTTACATTATGTAACTGATTCTTCCTAGAAATCATGAACTAGTCATAAGAGGAAGAATAAAGAAGCACATGCAATGTAAATAATATAAGTTTGAATGTGACCTAAAATTAACTCAAACTGTTTTTCAAGTTTCCTAGCTTCTTTCATCCACTCTTCTCCCCTCAACACCTTACTGTTTTGGAAGTTTTAGTGATTAGTTAATCAAACAAAATTATTTTTTATCATTTTCCCTTTGCTTCTTAGTCTCTGTGGGGGCAAGTTTATGCAAAACTTCCTGAGTATGCTCAGCTTATACTGTCAGCTGATTCCCACAAGAGTCTGTACATAAGACAAGAAAATCACACTAAGCTGACAGACTGTTCAGAAAGAGTCATGAAGCCTTTTCTTCATATAGCACAGAATTGTCCTATAAACCAGTTCATCAAATATCAAACTAGGAAGACCAAAATCCCAACTCTTATCACACATGCATGAATATAACTTCATCCGATCACAGTGCCCTTGGACCTAATTCAGTTGTCCATTCCTCCACATGGAGGCAAGTCACTATCCGGCACTTAAAATTCGAAGTGCTCCTATCCACCAACATTAAAGAGTGTGGAAAAAGAAGCTTGCTTAGTTTGCTTATTTATTCATGCTGTCATGTGCTACTTCAAATGGAAGAATGAATGCCCGAAACATGTATGGCTGTGTGTATATTCTATCTGCTTTCCCTCATGGGGCTATTTAGTACTTCATCACACCTATCAGTGTGTGATAGGCACTGGGGCATCTGGAACCCTTAGTCAAGAGCAGAGAGGGCAGAGATGACATGCTCCCTCACTCAAAGAAAGAACCTTTAAGGGGCCTCCCGGGCATGGGACAGTCGGTCTCTGCATCTGATGTTGGCTCCCTCTGTCAGTAGCTGACAGCTTGAACCAATACTAATGGGAAAGACTCAAGCTGACAGTGGCTGTTGCTTTCACCTTTCAACATTTACTTTGCAAGTAGGTTGGGTTGGGACAGAAACAGGATCCTCAATCACATCCCATGTCTTGCAGTTATGGAGCCATATATAACAGGCATGCACATTTTTTTTCCAGGGCTACCACTACTCCTTCCTAAAGAGATAAAGTGGATCTTAATGAATGACAGTTGCATTCATAACTTAACTATTGAAAATATAAATATGGGAGGCCAATGTGTCTGTAGTGTTATATCTGTGGCAATCTATTTACATGTGCAAATTGCAACTGGATACTGCAAAGGTTAACTGATGAAAATACATTTGTGAACCAGTAATGGGGCAAATTTAAAAACTCAACTATTTCCGCCAAACCTTGGAAAATAGCTTCATTTAAGTCCAATTCTGAGCCAAATTTAATCTGTTTTCATAAGTTCTAATCCCACATCCAACCAGTTAGCTTCTAAACTTTTTATCTTTTCTTACTCCAAGGATAGTAATGGTAGGCTGCAGGAATAAAGGCATTTATAACTCTGTTCTCCCTGCTCTCTGGCATATGGCACACCGTTACAGGTATTAGGTCCTCTTTTACAAAGAACTGTCCTTTCTTTGAAAAGAGGGAAACAAGTAATCTCTGTTTTGAAGGTGTCTCCTGTCTACATCTTGTATCCATAATGAGATGGAAGAACTGGACCTTGAAGTCACCCACTTACAACACATGGAGAGCAGACTGAGCATCTCCATACAGCACCTAATCTACATTTTGCTGAGATATATCGAATTTAGACTATAATAATTTCTTTTGGCATCTCTTGATATAAATTAGCATTCACAATTCTTATGCAAATACTCTCTTCTGTTGTCCTACCTTTTAGTAATGTGTGTCCTATTTTTGGCAATTCACAAGTGGCCACTCTAGCAATGCTTGTGAGCCACATGCCAGGGATGCTAGGAAATGTAGTTTGCACTGAGGTATTGCCTGATCTATTTCCTTCTGAGCCAGGAAATACAAAGTTTGGCAACTTTACTAGTATCTCAAACCTCTCTCAAGCCATAATACAATGATAAACTTGGAAAAGATTCTACAAAATTGGCAGAAGAGGTCTAGTTGGCTTGATTTACAATTGCTTGTTTGCTTTGAGCAAATACACTGAGTAGAGGAGTCCTCTGTTTTTGTCCCCTTTCCTGTCCAATGTTAAAGATTTAATCTAGCACAGAAGACTTGAGCAATCATGATTACTTCTATTCTTTCTACTTCTACTTAAAACTTATTATTTTTATTTAAAGCAAGCCTTGGCAGAACCACAGTCAGAACTCACTTATACCCATTCCTTCCAAACACAATAGAATGGGCTATTGGAATGAAAGCCTGCAATTAGAGGGAACAAATGTTAATACCTGACATCAGTATAACTATGTATAGTTGCAGTACTGGGTTGTTGGGGTTTTTCATTTGTTTTTAAGAGGGTAATAATTCCAAATTATCTTGAAATACACTACAGTTTGTATATTTACGATGACAGCTATACACATCATAGTTCACTGCCGTATACCAATGGCTGCATATGCCATGCTGAAATTTATATGGTGGTCGACTAAACATTTTAAATCTTCAGTCAGAGACAGCAGGATAAACAGTGCAAATAGCTGTCCTTGGACTTTGCAGTGACATCTATTACCAGCAAAGCATCTGAACTAAAAATTCCTGTAGGGGTTGATAATATTCAGGGCCATCTGCCAGGAAATGCATTGGGAGGGGAAAAAATCATTGTTTTCACCATATATCTTTGAGCAAAATATCTTAGCAGGTTGTCCATAAAATTACTGCCAGCCATATTCAAAGCTAGCAGGAGTTTTCAAGAGTTGTATGTAGAAACTATGTATGAATTATTTTGACTCACAGCACCAGGAATAAACTGAGGCAGTGTTATCAACTGTACAGTCACAACAAAATCACAATGATTGGAGGTAGTTTGATCATTTCAGAGGCAAACCTATCCCAGTGGATTTCAAGCCTATTGACTCTTCAACAGGGTAATCTACATTAAACAAGCATAAACAGTAAAATCTGTCACATAGGAATTAAATTGTTATGCAGTCATACTAGTATAAAATGAAGGCTCAGCAGCAATTAGAGCTCCAACAGCTAACACTGTACACACAATATTTCTATCTAACCTTATATCAATACAAAAAGCCTTAAATATCCATCTCATGTACTCTCCAGAGTACAAAGTCAAAATAGTCTAGTTCTCATCACAACCATATGGAGAATAGATGCCAATCCATTTGAAGTTTAACTTAATTCCTAAATGTAAATGAAATTCTTAATGAAGATACAGCAGGGAGCAACCAGCAATATCTATCAACTGTCCAGAGCAGCCACAGGTGGCTTGCAGCTAAAGTTCAGGTGGATGCAGTGCTGGCCCAAGGCCTGTCATGCTCCAAACATGCCAAAAGTTGCCACATATTTTCCATTACATTTTAATACTGCCCATTATTGAACTCAATTGACTATGAATCAGAAGATCATTATTTGGGAGGAATGGAAAAAGACCATTCCTGTAACAAAAATGAAAGAATGAGTCTAGATGGACGATAGACACAGCTCTCACGATTGCTGAGGACAGGGGAGAAAAGTAAGCAAAAAGTGACAGGATAAAGTCAAATTTGAATTCAAGAAGGTGATTTTGAAATGAAGCTAAAAATTCAGGCAACCAAAAAGGAAGATGACTACATAACAACACAGCTAGATCACTGATTAAGAGAAAAGTAAATTCATTAATTATACTCTTAGTAAACTTCTATGTTTGTGGGAGACTTGGATAAGCTTGTGAGACTCTTGGAATAAAGCAGCCCAAGAAAAAGCTCAGTGGGTTAGATCTAGTCACTGTAAGAGTAGACTAAGTGAAATAAATGGCACTTTTTTTTAGTCATTTACTATGACAAAATCTCACTGATTTCCATAGGTCTATGCAAAGTATGATTTTGGATGCAACCATTACCTATTGGGAGTATTTGGACAAGTAAGTTCTGTAGCAAAATTATAGTCAGAAAAAATATGTGTCTGGCAGCCTACTTTCACTCTGGGATTCCTTGCATGTTTCACTAATGGAATGGCCTTATATATAATCATGGCCTCCCAAATTTTCTTAATCCAATGCTGGTTAGAACATTTATAGAACTGGAAGGAACTTGGTGTTTGTCTGGTCCAAACCCCTGCTTGATGCAGCATCCACAATACGGGATGCAGCTACAGCTACTTCCTCCATAATGGGTGGCTATCTGGACTCAGTTTTCATACCTTCAAGGAAGAATAATCTGTATCTCCCAAAGTGGTCAGCAGCACTCTTACTGGTAATCTATCTTTGGATTTATTTATTTTTTTAAGTGCAAAACTGTATATGCATTTGATGAAAAAAATAAAAAATACCAGACTAGGATTGATACATAAAAGAAAAAATGTGTTTTATGACTTACTGTTGATAAAGTGATGCTAGCTCCTAATAGCCAAAGTGTTGGTCTCTAGATGCTCACTGCGTAACTGCTTAATAATCCGTGGCAGACGTTTCCTCATGATCAACACTAGGCTGATTAAGTCTGAGGTTCCCTGGATCTACCTATATGTCTCCCGCCCCTTGAGATACTTCTTTGGGAGCCCTCCTTGAAAGAGATTAGGAGGGTGGTTATCTGGAGGAGGGCCTTCTCTGTGGTGGTGCCCTGATTATGAAATATGCTCCCCAGAGAGGTTCACCTGGAGCCAACGCTTTTCACTTTTAGGTGAAAGGCAAAACACTTTTTATTTTCCTGTTATTTTAATTGTTATTTGTTTTTAATTGTGGTTTTAGTAATTAATCACTGGATGATATGTCATTTTTACTTTATTTGTGATTGTTGTAAGCCAGCCCAAGACACCAGTAATAGGACATTCTGGGAAAGCTTTAAATAAATAAATAAATAAATAAATAAATAAATAAATAAATACCTTTCCCCACTTTTGGAGACAGGGTCAATATTTGCTTATTCTTCTGCCACCTCACCTGTTCACAGATTTCTCAAAGATTACAGTCAGTACTCTGAAATACTGCCAAAAAGTTATTCATGTACAATTCATCTGACTCCAGATACTTGAACTCTTCTGAAGGAGTTCAAATAAAACATTATCTGGTCATCTGCTTGCTTATCCTGGGCTACAATTTCTTCCTTAATCCTTATATCACTTGTTCTGCTCGCATTAGGATAAATGCAACTCTTGCGGGAGAAGACAGAGGCAAAATCGACGCAGAGTATTCCTGAATGTCTTGGGAGACATCCATTACCTTCTATACATGACTTCACTGCAGTATACCATTGCTTGACAAGGTTTTCTGCAGTTTACTGGGGTCATTAGTTTCAAATGTATGAAGAAGCATTGCATTAGAAGATGCCTATAGTGAATATGATGAAAGTAAAAGGCCTCCTTTTCGTTGCTCACCTGTGTTGCCTTTCTTTCCATGCAATCTGCTCAAGACATTTTGGGGGAGCACAGAGAGTAGGGTGAAGCAGAGATAGTTGTTGGATAGCACTGTTTATAAGGCTTCATCTGGCTTCTGGGGAGCTGGTCAGAGTAGTTGCTGACTTCCACAGTAAGTATATTAGAATATCATACAAAACTTAATGAATTATAAGCAGGTAGTGAGCACTTAGACAAGTTGCTGCAGTTTCAACAAGGTCATTTTATTTCTAGGGTATTGACCTTTCTTGGTGGCATCAAATGCAAATAGAATCGAGGTATGCTAAACATTATAAAATGTATGGTTTTTATAAGGAGCAAACTATGTTTGATCAAGTAATTTTAAAATCAGATAAAAATGATTAAAAGATTGTATAACTTTCTCTTAGATATGAAAATGGAAGATGAACATGTCAAGGAAACTATGATATCATGGGCACAAAACTTTGGGTATAATATTGAGTTGCAGAAATGGCAAAAGCTGTAGGAAAGAAATAGTAAGATAACTTTGACAACCTCATATGAAGAAAATCTTTATAAAATATTTTATATATGGTATTTGTCACTGAATAGATTAGCAAAAATGTCCTCAAATATGTCAAATGGAAATGTAAACAAAAGCCTGGTACTTTTTACCACATGTGGTGAACTTGTCATAAAGCAAAAACAAAAACAAAAAACCTGGGTTAAAATACATAGATGGCTTGGGGAAATGGCTGAAGATGGCTTGGGGAAATGTTGAAGAGACCTGTAATATTTAAACTGGAAGTATTTTTACTAGGCATTCTCCCTGATGACTTTGATAAACAAAGCATATATTTGAATTTACATGCAATCACAGCAGCAAGGATTGTATTTGTACAATGTTGGAGGAAGGAAGAGTTACCAACTGATGAACTGATTTTAAAGAAGATACTGGACTGTGTGGAAATGGACAGACTGACTTTATCCCTTAAGGAAAAAGAAGATACATACTACTATCAAATCTGGGACTTTTTTTATCATTGGTCAGAGAAATGCAATTAAATTTAGGGCTGGAATATGTAGTAATTGTAAAGAGAATAAGATTACAACCCAGTATGTCTGATGTCTTTGGAATAATCATTGTTTTCATTGGTAGGATAATTTAAAAAAATGAAAACCGAAGATCATTTTATTTCTAATAACCCATTATATATTTCATCTTAAGAGAGCAGTGTTGCTCCTCTTAAAGCTAGTAGAAATGAATGTTTTGCCCTCATAGGCTATCGCTTATGCAATTGCAATTTTGTCAGGTCAAAAAGCTTCAATCAAGAAAAGCTGAAGGGAAATGTTTGCATAAGCTTCTTCAATTAACTGCGCTGGTATATGTTGAAACACATGGCCCATAGGACTTGTATATAACTCATAACAACATTTACTATATATATTAACATAATTTTATAATTAAATTTCCAAGCAAATAAAGCAAACACTGGGGTGCATTTTAAGAGTGGCAACACATACCACACTGAATCACAACACCACGTTCTGCAAGGCTTTTCTTGTTTGGCTGTGAAATGTAGTATATGTGCTTTTCCTTTTGAAATCATCAATCATCTACAGTTTTCTTTTCTTGTCAGTGGATAGAAAACAAGAAATAGAGAAAAAAGTGAATGTTTCCTAAAACACAGATTAAGCCTATGGAACAAAGGCTTGGTTCTTAATTGAAACTCTTTAGTGTGACTCTTCAGATGATATCTCTAGAAGAGAGAAATGAGTAATTAAATAATGCAGATGTAATCTTCTCAATCGAGCATAGTAAAACTCAAGGTCCATGAAAAGGTGATTTATAGTATAACACTCCCTGCTTCCACTCTCTCTACATATATAATCATTATTAGAAAGTCCTATTGAGTTCAATTGAACTTCATCCCAAAAAAGAGAGTATAGATTTGCAGCCTTAATTTCCTTTTCTACATGCTAGATATGTGAAGCTGGAAAAAGTGCAAGGAAGGGCAACTAAAATGGGCTGTAGCAACTCCCCTTGGAGGAAAAGTTACAACATTTGGGATTGTTTAGCTTAAAAAGGAGTCAGTAATGAGAGTCATGTTAGGGATGTGGATAGAAAGACTGTCTTCTTTTTTTCTCAACCAGAGGCCATGAAGCTGATTGATGGGACATTCAAGAGAGATGATAGGAAGTACTTCTTCATGCAGTACATACTGAAAACTATGGAATCAATTTCACAAAATGCAATGACGGTCACCACACTGGAGGGCTTTAAAAGGGCATGGGACAAATATAGGTAGGATAAGGCAGTCAGTGCCTACTAGTCTGGATGGCTGCGTGCTGCGGCGGGAGTGCATCATTTGCTGGGAAGGATGGGTAGGAGGGTACTGTTACATTTATGCCCTTTTTGTGGGTGTGATGTGGGCAACTGGTTGGCCACTGTGTGAACAGGATGCTGGACAAGATGGGCCCTTGGTCAGATCCAGTTTGACTCCATGTTATCACAAAGAGCCTATTGGAGCTTCTTTAGGATTGTTTTGCTGCCTTGATTAGGCACAAAATGTAAAATGGGAGACTTTCTTCTCAGGTGCTTGAAATGATGTTTAATGTCCAAATGCATTACTTTTCATCATGATTAATTCCAGGTTTAGTTACTTACTTGATGCTCAGGTAAAGCCTAGAAAGTTCCTAGGACCATGAAGGGATCAGTAACATGAATTGCTGGAGGTGGTTCTGTGCCTGTCACTATATCCAAATCTCTCTTACAAATAGGTTGTGAAAGGCCTTGAGGCTTCATTTGTAGTGCATAAAGCAGATACAGACTTGCTGATAATTTGTTCTCAGGATAAATGGCGATTTATATGTACTGGATACTGTATAAATTGATATGGTAGCAGTTATTACTCAGGAGTCAAGCAAAGAAAGAGGGAAGCCAGCAAGGAGGTCTACTATCACAGCTTCCTTGATGCACTGATGCATTAGTTCCAGATAGTAACAGAGTCAATGAAGCAGTGAAAAAGAAAGAATTCTGAACTGCTATGATCACCTCTCTTTAAATAGCCTGTTTTTCTGTTTAAAATATGTTGTTATTCTTCCTGATAATATGTAAACTGCTATGGAAGGTTTTTTGGCTCTGGAATGATGTGCATATTTCCAAAACAAATGGGATACATAGGGTTGGTACATTCACACTCTTTGTGCAGAGACAAAGAGAAAGTACAATTAATTTGTTGGATTTATATCCTACGTTTTTCTGTTAAAGGACTCATAGTGGCTTACATCCTCCTCCTTATCTGCTTCTCAATCTTATCCCCAGAAGAACAACCCCGTGAGGTAGGTTGGGCTAAGAGTCTGTGCCTGGCCTAAAGTCATCCAGTTGGTCCCATGGTTGAGTGGGAACTAGAATCCAGGTTGCCTGAGGACCAGTCCTGTGCTTCTTTTAACCCCTGTACCACAGTAGTTGTCCATATTTGACACATAACATCAGGGACCCACTTATGGCTTACTATCCAGAATAAACTTAAAGTAAAAAGAATGTGGCCACTGTGTTCTCAAATAATTTTACAGAAAGTCCGGTTGGATGTACCAGGAAAAGTGAATACCTTCTTCTCATCTGAGTTATCATATTGTATCATATTGTAGTTAAATAAATGTTTTCCCTCAAAATCTGTTGGTTTCCTAATTTT
>NW_025335269.1:26349979-26466749 GCF_004798865.1 Varanus komodoensis | reverse complement strand
AAAATTATATATGGAAGACACAGAACTGGTTGCTCTTCAATGTTGATATAAGATTACACATGTGAAGGAACAAAACTGTACTCCATTTTAGTATTTGGGCTTTTTTCTTTTTTTACTCTACCATGGCATTTAATTTTTGTATGTGTGTGTGTATGTTAGTTTTAGTAAAAAAGTTAATGGCCAACAGCTTAGTTACACTGAGGAGTTCAAGGAAATGATTATGACATTCAAAAAAAAAGGTCAGAGAAAAAGAAAAATATTTTACTCTTGGGAAACAAAAACTAAGTGTGAAGAAATGAAACAAAATTACCCTCCTGACTGGTTGGATGAAGCAATTTGGACATATTAAAAATAAGGCAAAAAGCGGGAAGACAGAAAGAGAGAAGAAGGAAGCCAGCCTCAAAGGAACAAACTCCAAGAACTGAAAAAAGGCAGCATTAATGATAAAATATTCCCTGGATAAGGAAAATAGATCAAATAATACTGCCTGGTGGGGCTAGTAATTCATTGTCCTTGATTGTTATTATTCAGAAGGTACTGCTGTTGTTTTATGGGGTTGCATTGTTATTCTCTGTGTATGTCCATTCAGTTTCTAAACTTTGTTATTTGAAACTTTATGATGCTTTTTTTGTTTTGTTCATGTGATTCACTCCATATCCATAGTCAACCTTTTATACTACGTCTTTCCTACGTAAGAGCTATGGAATTTGATGCTACCTGCTGCCATTTCCAGTGGAAGGGAACCAACAAATGAGAATGTTTGAAAGAGGAAGTCATTTGCAAAGCTCAAGTGCCCGTCCTCAGCAAAGCTTTGATAAAGAATACCCCTTGTGGCCGCTGCAGCTGTGAGGTTCAGTAACTAGTAGAAAGACTACAGTCTTCACCAACTGTTTACAGAACTGCCATGGTTTACTCTAGCACTATTATTCAG
This sequence comes from Varanus komodoensis, assembly GCF_004798865.1. Lineage (NCBI taxonomy): Eukaryota > Metazoa > Chordata > Lepidosauria > Squamata > Varanidae > Varanus > Varanus komodoensis. The sequence goes on along the minus strand of NW_025335269.1, from coordinate 26,465,818 downwards.
GTCACTTCGAAATGTTTCATGCTGTAATGATAAAAGTACATTGCTGAGAGCCACCTGAATCATGCACATGGTACTGAAACAGAATTTCTACTTAAATGTCTCTTGCTATGTTAGAGGAAAGTAACAAAGTAACATGTTAAAAGACAGACTAATAGATCACATGTATTTTGTGATTTTTTTTCCAGTTCACATTTTATTGCAAACTTACTTAATTTCACATTTTTATACTATTATGCCCACCCCAAACCCAGTTTGAAAATTGCACTTTTTAAAATATATATATTAGAAGAAAATGTATCTGAAATTCATATGAAAATGATATCTATTCATGAAAATAATATAAAAATAAATTATGAAAAGCTTGATAATCTGTGTATATTAGTAAACATATTTTCAAAAACGCATTTGTTGTTACATGGGTTAATTTCTCTCTGATTTACAGTGTCCATATGAATGAATGCCTTCTAAAATTTTCTGTCCTTCAGCTCTTACAAACTCAAGACTGTAACTTCCTTTATGGAATTGATCCATCTCATACTTGGTTTTCCTCTTTCTCCCTGCCTTTGACTTTTCTTACTATGATTGTCCATTCCTGTGTGTTTTGCCTTTTCATGATGTGCCCAATTACTCACACACAGACACACACACAGAAAGTACTTATGTGTACGCATATATACAAACATACATATATTAATAGAAATGCACAGAGGAAGGTTATGATGTTTTTAAAAAAGCAACATTCCAGATGAACTGAAGACTGGAAAAGCTTTCAGCATTCAGGATTAACCAAACTTAAGACTGAAAAATAAGAAACTAAAAGAAATAAAACATGACTGATTTGATCTTCCTTGATATTTTATAGATATTACCACAAGAAAAGACTGAATAATAGTATTTCGGGCATATATGTTTTTTTTTTTCCCACCAATTGAAGGCAATAACATTGCAAGTTCGTGGAATTCCTATCTATAGAATATTCACTAATTTCAATAGAATTTAGGCTTAATGGCAAAATTCGGTAATGGGTAGCACTCTTGATTTTGGTAAAAATACTGCTTCCAGTAGGCACAGCTTGGAGTATCCATTGTTTGCTTGTATGCTTTTTTATTCGAAATTAATTCAATATTATCACCATACAGAGCAATGTGGTATTATTTGTCTGTAACCAAGAATAATATTTTCCTAGCTGATACCTTTGAGGCATTTATAAAACATATTTTCCCTAAGGACTGGACATACCCAAGTGCAAGAACACATACAGATTTTTAAACATACAAATACAAAAAAATATAATGATGCACAAAATCATAATCATTCAAGATAAGTACTAAATTAACATATATTTAATCACCAATCCAATTTTAGAGAGGAACTGCACTTAGCAATGGATCAGAGTGTCTCTCTCAGTCCACCATCTAACTGCTGAACTGATGTTTCTATATGCACACTAATTTCACTTGATCAGCTCAATATGAGGGTGATGTTATCCTTTGCACAGCAAATACATTGGTGCTTCCATGGAAGAAGCATGGCTTTCATATGGCTTTTTATACACTGATACACCACATCAATGAGACCAAACCCAAATAGGATTCCCATGCAGTTGTACCTAAGTATTTAAGCAATATGTATGAAAATATGTTCCCTGCTCTAGCAATGGTTGAATTTCCCCAAGCTCATGATAGGTTTCACTAATAGTTATGGGTCAAAGTGGAATGCATTCAAAAAAAAAATGTTTTTCCTCTAAGAGAATTCTAAGCTGACAAATAATTGCTGCTCCAATTTGTGAGCACCCTTCTCCATGAAACGGTTAGTGCATATGGTTGTATGATGCCACGAACAACACACCCTACAGAAAAGACCTGTCGGAACATTTGGGAATTTGAGAAACTATTGTGTGCTGCACTACAAAATGGCTAATCTTTCGAATGCCACATTGGAGTGTATCTGTCCTAAGCTATATTTTAATCAGGAAAAAAAGTTGCATGTCTATTGGATACTAAAATATCTCTTTGACAAGGGATTGTCTAATGCACCTATGTATAGGTAGGTAATGCCCTGCAGTTAATACTTCTTTGAAATATATGATTTGGCAAAGTCCTGTAGTTGCTATTTTATTACCCTTTCATGGATATGATTAGAGCCACGTTGCCCATGAGCGCTGCCCTGGGCAGTTGAAGGTTCTTGGCTAATATCAAACATCCCAGAAAAACTACATGTTCCAGGATTCCTCCTGGTTCCTATGAGATATGAGAGAAACTTCAAAAACTCATGGGCAGGGCATGAAAGACTTCACTCCCTCTCTCCTTCTAGCAGCAGGATCCAAATGGGATGGTAGATGGGTGTTACAGACTTTAACTACATCACTGGATTAAACTTCAGGTGTGAGAGACAGTCAGGACAATCAATGTGCTTAACACTATTGTATTTACTGTGTCAAATATGAACCCTCCGTAAGGCCTTGAAGATTCTAGCTAACTGGAATTGTATTATTTATGTGTATATTGTTTAGCAAGGTACCTATGACAGATTGTATTTTCAGAAGTAGGGTTCCCTGGTCTTACTGCAATCACAAAGCTAGCTAGCTTGCTTGCTTGCTTCCTTCCATGGCACTCATCTGCTATTTGCTAATCGGTTAATTTAAGTTACTAGGCATAGGTGCTCACTTGAGAAAAGCTCTTATGATTAACATTGTTATTTTTATGTGGCATAAATTTATTTTACTCAGGGTTCTTGAAGCAGACACATACAAAGAAACCCAGTGATCATTAAAGAAATATTATCTGACTTGAATTTCTGCTTCCTCATATTCAATTAGATGGGTCAGGCTAAAAATATTCAGTGATCAGCCTTACCACACAGTACTACATTACTTATGTCATTCTCCTAAGTTTTTTTTAAGGCCTAAGAAGAAGTTCAATTATTTATGATAAAGACCAAAGTCACAGAAAATAAAATGTTCCATGACTTACTTAAAAGGACTAGGTAGTTTTCTAATGTGAACATTTGCTCAAATTATTATTTGAAGAGAGTCTGCAGTCAGTCAGGTGAGATGACTGTCACTTGGAAAATGACATTTTTTTAAAACTGTAATATAATTCTGGGTAAATGGTCTATCAATCTATGCATTCCATGCAAAGTTCAGGAGAGAAGCTAGATTTCAAATGCAGACTGAAATAGTATTACGGTAAAGGTTTCCGATGACCATAATGGAGAAAAATACAAAGCCAGATACCTCCATATTTGATTTTATTAGTATATAGGAAGAAACAGGAAAGCTCAAGCCCAGCCACCTAATGCCTGCCTGGCTTCTGAGTCTAGCCTTCCAATATTGCCTAAATGGCCAGCTCCTTCTCCTTGCCACACAACTTTTCCTCTGACCATGATATATTTGGTGGTTTCCTGTTTTGTGCACCTTTTCCCCATTCTAAAAGGTTAAAATACCTTTCCTAGGTGCTGACAGTGAGCACTTCATACAATATGAAACCAGTGTGGTGCGGTGGCTAGAGCAAAGGACTGGAGAGAGGCAGGTTCCAGCGCCCACTTGGCAGTTAAGCTCTCTGGTTACTTTGGACAAGTCAGTCACTTTCAGCGCAACTTGCCTCACAGGGTTTTTGCTGTTAGGTTACTATAGTGTTACATAAGCTGCATTAGGTTTCTCACAAGAGGAAACAAAGGTAATAGTAATAATACTATGCTGGGATTTCTTATTAGTGACAGATTTTATTTTCCTGGGTTCCAAGATAACTGCAGATGGATAGAAGGCCAGATACTGAAGAAGAAATTCAAATACTTTGGCCACCTAATAAGGAAGGAAGGACTCTCTGGAGAAGAGCCTAATGCTGGGAACTATTGACAGCAAAAGAAAAAGGGGATGGCAGAGGATGAGGTGGCTAGATGGAGTCACTGAAGCACTCGGTGTGAGCTTAGGTGGACTCCGGGGGATGGTGGAGGACAGGAAGGCCTGGAGGAACATTGTCCATGGGGTTGCGATGGGTCGGACGTGACTTTGCTAAACAACAACAACAAGGATTTCTTATATTTTTCCACCACCCATTTTACCTTTGACCCTACCTCCTTTGCATTCATTCCTCCCCACCCATGAAATGTAGTAGTTCCTAAGATCTGAGCGGCTGGTGACTCCTGTATCAGTTGGGTTCCTTATGAATCGCAGGTTTTAGTCTGAGTTTTACAAGAGCTATCCTTGAAATAGGTACCCCACCATGGAGAAAGAAAGATGGTGTTCCCCACTGGCTGGTATTCTAAACTAAAAAAAGCACTGACTTCAGGGTGCTTGTGAGCCAATCATCTGGAACATCTGTTTTTTCTCAGTTGGCCTACTGTATGATAGGACTCTATCACAAAACACAAAAACAAACAAAAAAAATTGAATGGCAATCCTGATCCAGAGGAATGTGTGGTAGGCACACTTGAGTGGTGCAACCCACTCTGAAGAATCTAAACAGTGTGTCCTAACATGGATTCTATATCAACCTTTTCAATAAACATGTTTTATTTAATTTCAAGATATAGGCATTTTAGGCGTGGAAGTTCATGGGAAGTTGGATAAACACATTCATGGGGAATTAGATAAAAGAAACTTACTGAAATGTGGGCACATTTTTATGTCTTTCTCCAAAGAATTTAAAAATCATAGAATGATAGAATAGTAGAGTTGGAAGGGGCCATGAAGGCCATTGAGTTCAACCTCCTGCTTTTGCAGGACACCATGTTATACCATCTCACTCGGATGGCTGTCCAGTTTCTTTTCCAATGTCTCCAGTGTGGGAGAGCCCACCACCTCTCTGGGCAGATGGTTCCACTGTCGTATTGCTCTGACAGTGAGGGAGCTTTTCCAGATGTCCAGCTTGAATCTAGGTTGTCGCAACTTGAATTGATTATTGATATAAATCAATATAAAAGAAGTCTCATGGGTCTTCTGTACAGACTTTTTGTCTAGTTAAAATCCATGCAACCAACAATGTTGGACTAGCCTTCACAGAGAGAATTTAGAGCTACAGTAATATGTGGACCAAACAAAAAAAAAGTAATAGCAGTACATAGCCTGTGAGGGATTGGAAAAGTTCCCATTGGCATTTTAAAGCAACAAATCTCAGGGCCAAGCTTCTCTGCATTGATGCAACAACAATTCAAAAACCAAATATTTAGAGTAAGTGATTTCATTTATTTCAATAGAAAGAACGTTTATCTTAGGCAGAAAGGTGGCAAAGGTTAAAATGCAAATAATGTAGCACACATTTGGATCTGTTAATAACTCTTGAATAAAACCTGTTGGAATACCATTAGTCATGTTCTCTCTTTCCCCAGAGGACAATTTTGAAAGTGAAGTGAATTATTATCTAAGAAACTGTTTGGTATTAATTCAGCAGCTGAAGGGCATTCAGAGCGGCAAGTGGCATAACTTCATTTGCCTCTCCGACATGGGGTTCCTATCCTTCCCAAATCCCACTTCAGTGACCAGGACTCCCCAGGGCAGAATGAGCACAGTGTGCAAGTGGCCCAACATAACAAGAGGATTAATACTCCTGATGCCTTGAATCATTTTTTCCTCTAGGGCATTTCTCCTGGGAAACTTGTACATCACATTACCTGACGAGGTATATGCCAGTGCTCTTATTATATTGCAAAGGAAGCACAGTACTTTAACTGGGGTGATGGTGTTGCAAAGCTCATAAACACACAAACAAGCTGACATGTATTCCAGCCTGCTTCATCTGAATGTTCTCTGTCTGCCTATGGTTAACCACCAATTTTTAAAATGATTGCAGAATATATTTTTTCTTAATTTATGAAAAGAAATTTGGAAGGCAATTCCCTGCCTTTTAAATATTACTCAGTCTAGCACTGATATTTTCAACTTCTTAGATAAGATTCTGTAACCAGAATTAGAATCCAGAGGGAGGTAGACAAATTGATGTCTTCAGGCTGACAGTGCTTAATTGAACACATCTGAACCTCTTTGCACAAATGCAGGATTATCACATATACCACCCATTAATTTACATCAAGGGTGGGCAACTTTGGGGGCTGTGACCAAACTGCTAAAAAGGCTGCCATTGAATTTATTGTTCAGTGGTAGCAAATACCACTATAATTTGGCTTGAAAACAAGCCATGTGCTTTTAAGCCAAACTAAAGAGGCTCAGTTTTGGCTGATCTGCAGTGGCATAACCTGCAGTGCCTGAGGGAAGGGCTCTTCTAGATTGTGACCCACATGATTCAGACTAAGCCAGGCATTCAGGTCCGAGGGAAAAAATTCTGAGGAAAAATTAGAACGTAGTCCTTCCATATACATCAATGGCAGATTGATACTGCAATCCTATGCCTGTTTGTTCAGAAGTTATGTGCTACTGAATTCAGTTGAGTTTACTCCTATGTAAGTATGCATAGATTTGCAACGTGATATTGGAGATCACTGAAACGACTTCAAGCTCGGCATCTGCAGTGTCTGTGTGTGCCCAAGGTCAAGCACTGGTAGCTTTGTTAATGATGTGAGCCACCCCGAGGCTTCGGCGAATGGGGCGGCATAAAAATGTTTTAATAAAATAAAATAAAAAATAAACACTTTCCTGGATATGTTAACATCAGTAAAATAAATTCCTCATTTAATATGCATTTTACAATGTTACTCGTTGCTGATCCAATATGTAGATAAATTTTTAAAAATACGTTTATTCATTTTTGTGGAGTGATTAGGATAGGTCATACTGACTCAACATCTGACACATCTGCCATATATCTGACTCATCAGATGCTTGATGCTCCTCTGTCATTGCAGTTCCAATAAGTCAATGGTACAACAGTAAGTTCCTGTAGAATGTGCTGTTCTTTTGTCTTCCTTTTTAATCCATCAACTAAATGCCCAAACAGTTTGATGCTATTAGCTGTGAAAGTTGGTTGTCTCAGAATCATAAAATAAACTCTATTTGCCTCTAAGAATCCATAGCTGTCAAACTTGGATAAGCTTATCTTTTTCTAGTTCAGTGGAAAGATCAGGATGTGTATAGATTTCCTCAGAGGAATAAGCCTGAACTGTGATAGTCTCACTACCATGAAACATATAATTGAAATCTGCAGGAAAAAAGCAAGTGGGTAGAAGTAAAAATGTATGCACTAGCATTACTAGTTCCTTGGCTTGAAGATGTTTTATAGGGAGCCATTTCTTCAAAAAACACAAAACCTATATAAAATATCAACTTGGATATAGTTACATAAGAGTATTAGGGCTTGCCAGAAGTCATACTGAAATCGAAAATATAAAGCAGTTCTTCTGACTTTCTTTCCTAAGAACTGATAGCATTCAGCATATTTTAGAAGTATGTCAAAAATGCATGGAATGGAGATACAGTGGTCTCTGCTAGGAATTTCTCCTCAGCCCTAAGAAATGCAAATAGCTGCACAGGTAATCAACAATAATGTGTAGAATGGCAATTATGAGAAAACCTTTCTCAGATGAATTACATGTAAATATTAGACATACTAGAAAGGTTGGTTATAGAATGAATCAACGATGCCAGCAGGCTTGTGAGCAGTGCTGTATATAACAGGAGTAGGCAACCTGCTGCCATCCGGGTGTTTTGGACTACAGCTTCCCCAGATCCTGACCATTTTCCATGATGTCTGAGACTGACTGAAATAATCGCCAAAAATATCTAGAGGGTACCAGGTTCCCCATCCATGTTATATAATATCCCTGCATTCCAAACCAGACTTGTATAGGAGGGATTGGCTCCTCCTGAACCATAATGGAACCAGACTGATGGCATGTAACATTGAAAAGGTGGCAGATCAGCTTTTAAACTGAGCCCAAGGGAAAAACCAACAGGAACTGGAAAGCATCTGGTTTGGGTCAAATCACCCTTAGTGGATGAAGAGAAGGAAGCTTCAGATTGCTCAAGTGTAGGTGGGGAAGGAATAGGTAAGGAAGTTATGGTAAGCCATGGTAAGCAGTTGGAGAGGACAAAGTGCCAGGACAAATTGCATGCAGATGGAGGGAGCCACTATGCTTAGGTGTTCCTATGCAAATGCTAGAAGCCTTAGAACCAAAATGGGAGAGCTGGAGTACCTGGGTATGAGGAAAAGCTAGATATAATGGGCATTACCGAAACCTGGCAGAGTGGAGATAACCAATGGGATATAGTCACCTCTGGATAGAAACTCCTTGGAAAGACAGGGAAGGGTGTTATGCAGGTCTTGCCCTCTATATTAAAGAGACATTGAGTTCAGCAGACTTGATAATCTCATCCAAAGAAGCACTATGGGGTGAACATCCCTGGCTCCAAAACTAACTTAGTCATAGGACTATGCTACCATCCTTCAGACTAGGACAAAATCCGCCATGCCTAACCAAAAGTAAATGAAGCCATAGGGCAGTGAGACTAGGGGGTAAACAATTTCAGTATTTTCAGAAAACTGAGAGATGACTGAAGGAGCCTGATTAGCTTAACTAATGTTATTTGCTTTTAGCCTAACAAACGCCATTTGCTTTCTGTATAACTGCTTGCTTTGGAGAGGAAAAAGGGAAGGCAAAAGAATGTTGACAAGAGGCAGTGAGCGAGAGGAGACGCCCCACGCAAGGACTGGCACGCAGTGATCACGCTCCGCCTGTACAGGAATTGGGTGAAGATAAGGGGGCCTGCAAGAGGGCAAGCATGCAGTGGACATGCAGACACCACAAGGGGACTGGTTAAAGGGTCAGGCAGACCCTGAGAGGGGACTGGATGAGGGGACAATGGGGGCGAGATTAAGTGAAAGAGAGAGAGAAAAAAGCAGGATAGTGTGTGTGTGTGTTGCTGCCTGCCTGCGTGTGGGAGTGGACACCCAGTTACTTTGCTCAGCTGAACAGAGAAAACTGTTTGAATCTCAGCTTTACTGAATCTCATTGGCACTTGGTTTAGTGAGCCTGCAAGTCACCTGGCTAGCAGGGACACCAACATGGCAAGGGATTCAGTCTCCTGGCTCCTAGCTATGCAGAGCAAAGGAAGCAGCCCCAGCTGGTCTAGGGACTTACAATCAGGCAAGCAAGTTTCTGAGAGTGAGCAGTCAGCGCAAGCAAAACCGGGAGAAACCACAGGAGATTGGCAGTGGAATTGTAGTGGAGGAGGAGAGAGAGGAAAAGAGGGCTATTGTTTACCCTGTCTTCCCTATTGTTAACCAATAGGGAAGACAACATAAAACACAGGCCATTACAGGGACTAGAGACTATAGATGTAAAATATGCGCCCACTATGGTGACCTGAAAGTTCTGTGCCTACACGTGCAACAAGTAGAAGTGAGAATACTGGAACAGTGAGTGTCCACCAGCAAGGAACTAGGAGAAGATAAGTTCTTGCACAGAGTGATACAATTACAAGAGTGGAGTGAAGCTCAGGTGGTAGAAGAGCAGCAGCAGGCTGGAGCAGAATAGGGAAATTCTGAAGCAAAGCAAAGTAAAGGAGCAAAACTCCTTGAAAAAGGATAACAGGAACAGGAAAACTAGAAGACATTTTCCATCAGTGGAACTATAGTACCACTTTAGACTGGAGGGCTGCCCTGAGAGGAAGGCCAATTAAGCAAAGGCAATGGTACTAAGGCCTATGAGACCAAGAAGAATAAGAGGAGGGAGAGAGTTGTGACATACTTCCTGCTTTGTAGGATTGAAACCCATGTACGTCATGAAGACCCATTGACTCACCAGGAATGCTGTTCCCCTAGAGTACAGATTTGAATGATGTGAAGCGTTGCCAATACTCATAAAGCTCACTGACACATATCCCTCACTTCTTATCCATATGGGAAAAAAACACCACCAAGTAGTCTTTTCCAAAAAAGAACTGAGGCAGAAGACAACAGAAGATGCCACTTAGAGAAAAGCTTAGAGAAGGGGGAAAAGATGCTTATAGGAAGTGGAAGGAAGGCCAAGCTAAAAAGAAAGCATACAGGCAGGTAGCATGGAATTGCAGAGGTGGCTAAAGATGAAAATGAGCTGAGGTAGTGAGGAATACTAAAAGCAACAGAGAAGCCTTTGCACAGTAAAAAGTGCATGCACAGTAAAAAGTAGAGGAAAGAAATGGTGGTTCCACTACACAGTGAGAATGGCAAATGATAACAGATGACAAAAAAAGAAAGGCAGATGTGTTCAATTCCTACTTTGATTCAATTGCCTTCCAAAAGAGGCTGGATGACCTCCCTTGCAAAGGTGAAGTACAAGCTGAAAGGGCAGGGCTGTTGTTAGTCTGCTCATTTTTTCTTTCTTTTTCAATTACTTGTCATTTGCTTTTAAGCTCCTTGGGAGGGTGCATATTCTAAAAGGTGAGATAGGAATCTGACTAACAGCAAGGACGTTCTAAAATCAGGCCGAATGTTCATTGTCTAAGTGTTGCACTAGACCTTTAGCATGTTAAATTAAGCATTAGAATTGGGGCAGGAACACTCTGAACTGCTTCACAAATTTAACTCACTTAAAATGCATTTCTCTTGGTATGTGAGGGGATGTCACATGGAGATGGGTAGAGACCTGCTCTCCCCTGCAGAGGAAGGCAGGACGCGCTCCAGCGGAGCAAAGCTCAGGGAGCCAAGGTTCCGTTTGGATGCCAGGAAGCACTTCCTGACAGTCAGGACCCCGAGGACGAGGAATGGGCTTCCACGAGAGGTCGTTGAGGCCCCATCGGTGCAGGTGTTCAAGGACAGGCTGGACGTCCACATGGTGGGCATGTCGTGAGCGGAGCCGGCTGGTGCCGGAGGTCAGACTAGATGGCCCGGGAGGCCCCTTCTGACTCGCTCTGTTTCTATGTTTCTATGTTCATTTGTGCAAAATGTAACAAGTTTGGATTTTTGAATAGGGAAAAAGAATTTTTGAGCTTATATGGGGTTTGAAAATTCCTCCAGACTTTATACACTGCCATAATCTGTGGATCATTAAGGACCCATTAAAGTCTATTGTGTCAAGACCTCTGTGGGGAAAATTTAATTTGCATATTGAAGTCATTATCCCTTCAGACCTGCTCTGCTCCTTCCCATCACTGAAGCTGCCATGTTCACAAACTAATCCTGCATATTAAAGAGAGTACAAAAGTGCTTGAGGAGAAGAAATACTTCACTTTTGGATACCACTGAAGCTCTAATCCAGCTACCACTAAAAGAAGGAAGACTGAAATCTTTTAGATATAAATAACTTGTGTACAGAGTATAATTAATATTTACACTCCATTCACAAATTAAATTTAATTATAGTGTCTCTGCCTTAAAAAAATAAAATATGAAATGCTGCTTTAAAATATATACCTTTCTTGGATGTCCTTGCACATCAGATATAAAGGAGAAGAGGAAAGACATGCATATAATGCTGAAACAGTATATTATACTGTTGAAGTGAACTACTTTACAATCTGTTTGAAAGTTCTTATGAAATACCATTTAACCAATAATGCTGAAATTGATCAGTCATGTGTATGGACTTCTTAATTTAGTGTAAGAGTTTAACTTCGCAGTTTTTCTGGTTTCTCTTCTAAGCCATTCATTAGAAAAGGCTGTCACGGACCCTGCTGGTGTCAAGCTATTATCTTCACAGCAATAATTAGAATCCTTGCCAGAATGTGTAGATTGTCTGAAAAGCTCTCATTCTAGGTAGGTAGAATCTCTTATGGATCAATCAGGATCATAATTAATGCAATTGCTTTCATTAGATTACTTACATCTTTAAAAACCCATGCCGATAGCTAGAAGACTGCTACATGTAAAAAGCTTCCTATTATCTGCATGGCCTTTCCAGCAGTAACTCAGTAAATTTTCTTGATGTCTCAATAATATTTAGGTACATAATAATTTTAATCTAACGTTTTGGCTGCCCATATTGAAAAATTGCAATATGTCAAGTACATGAGCATTGAAGTTATACTTTTATTTCTTATTTTCATTAGATTTATATTCCACCTTTTTCTTATTAACTCAAAGCAGCTTACACAGTTTTTCTCCTTCTGCCCTCAATCTTATCCCCACAACAACATCCCTGTGGGGAAGGTTGGGCTGAGAGTTTGTGACTGGCCCAACGTCACGTGATGCAGGCGGTTCCATTGCTGAGACGATGCTCTACATATCTTGTAGCCTTCACTACTATTTGAGTACAGATTAATCTAGATAAGTAATTTCTCCTCCAAAAGTAGTACCAGAAGTACGGTAATGACAATTAGTGAAAGGTAAAATGAATTATAGATCTCAGTTGGGAAGCCATTAGTCTCTTTATGGACAAAAAGTAGTCCACAATGTGAAACTGTTTTTTTACAAAGGTACGCAACCCAGTTCAGACCAGGTTCAATGCAGTTCCGATAAGGCATTAAGCAACAGCACCTCAATCTTGTCTGGATTGAGTTTGGATTGATTAGCATTTTCCTAGCCCATTCCTGAGTCCAGACACCATGGTTGCTCGCTCATGGGTAGACTATATCAGCACAGAAGGGCAAGGATCACAGAAGACCAAAGGTTTTACAGGTGCTATGTGCACACCTACAAACACCATCTGGTTACATTAATGGTAATTCATCTCAGCAACTGTAACCAGACAGACTCAAGAAGGACTGTGCATCTCCACCATATTCAATTAGTGGATACTAACTAATGGATTGTTAGTATCCATTAGTAAGTGATATTAAGCTCTTTAACTCCATAACAGCATCCGTGGAAGGGAGAAGACACTATGCTAAGAAGTGAAAAATTAAAAGTTATCTTGGAAAAATCAAGAGAATTTTCAGTCTTAGAACAATGGGAATTTCCCAGCCATGCATGATGTGATTTGACAAGTTGTGAATAAGGAAATCAAAGAAAATTAAGCATTAGTCTGATGGTAAATTTATATACATGGGAAAAACCTACCCAGACAAAAATAATGAGCCTTAGAGCAAGGTTCTCAATAGAACCAATAATGAGAACAGAAGTAAATTCAGATTCAGTGTGCACCAAGAAATACATATTGTGCCTTAATGAAATCTGTTGAGGTATCTATGTGAACACTAACCTTCAAAACAAATTACTGGAATGATGGTTCAGTTTCATTTCTGTTAAGATTAGGGCAGTCAGGGAAGGCAGAATAACAGACACCAATTTTGAAACAGAGCACAGATTTTATTTTGTTAACTAATACTATAATTAACTTCAATGAAAGGAGTTAATTACATATTTCCCAGAAGAAACACTATAGAAGTTTGTATTTGTGTGGGTTTCTGTCATTGATGTCTTCAGTATTCCTTTTATCTAAAACATGTTAAGACCTCTTTTCATCAGATTTAATAATGGTTGAAATATGCACAGCATCAGAGTTCTTCATTTAGCTTCCCACTTTTTTTTAAAGCCTTTTTACTTTTAATCACAAATATCTATCAGATAGATACATGCAATTGGAGACACTGAAAATAAGATACTGTTTACCTATTCAGCAATTACCTTGGTTAATTGTTTAATGTAAACTTGAAGAACAGGAGCCAACAGTGTAGGCCTCTACAGATACACTCAAAAGTATGTCCTACTGAGTTCAATTTAATTAGCACACAGATAGGCGTGTATAAGATTATACTTAAGAATTAAAATGCTCAAACATTCAACTTAATATTTTACCCATAATTAGCAGCCATCATCTGTGACACAAATATGGGATACCATTCTTAGTCACGTACAGAAACTCAGGTTGCAACAATGAAATGGAGTACTTTGGGTGGCTAGTAGCTTACAAAATAAAGTGTCATTTACATGGTTTAAGGTACAAGTTTATGCGCGTGCACACAAATCCCCAAAACAAACAAAAAGACCTACAACTTCCAGCATGCCTGAATTACCTTTATGTACTGGCTTTAATATTTTGGGGAACACTCAAACTACTGTAGAGAGTTTTCAAAACACACTGAAGGTAAAGTCTAAACTTCAAACCAGGGAAGAAATGTTGAGAGGAAAGCAGCCAAGGAAAAAGGTTTAAACTTGTTTTCCCCACATGTTGGTCTCAATCTGGATCCCACAGGCTTACTTGTGAGAAAGCAAAACTACAGCAAAGCAATTGCATGTTATGGTTTTCATGTAACACTCACTTTGCAATCTTCCACCTTCTGAATTTGGTGGAGAGATTTGTGCCACTGTACCCCAGATATGGAGACATCTGAATGTCCTTTTGGCTTCCCACTGGGCTATGCCTCCCCCCAAAAAAAGACATTTATGTGTCATTTTTATTCTATTTGGTTTTGTTTTATTGGTTTCTGAAGTACTATTTCTCGCCATTGACTTTAAAATTGTTTTATTGTGCTTGTTGCTTTTAATGACATTTCTGTGACTTTTTTGGATGATTTAAAATTAAACAAGTGAGATACTGTTTTACCGTGTGTGGGGTATATAAGTGATTGCCAAGCTTAACAGACTTGGATGATGAGAGGCGTTTTCAGTGATTTGACATCTTTTTTTCAAAGAAATGCAATGCTCAAAGGAAAGCAACATCACATGCTAAACTGAAATTTGATACCTGGAACAAACTTCTCCAGAGCACATACAGTGGATTCTTTACACACTTGCAAGCATAAAACATCAGTTTCATGTCATTCCCCAAAGCAATCACTGCAATGCAGTGATAGAGTCTTCATAGGAATGACGCATCCATGTCAGGTATTGTTAGTGTTGCTATAGTACTCAAAAGGACAATATGAAAATGATGATGAAGCAGAGCCTCATCATTTAAATGGATCTAATAGAGCATCATAATTAACACTTTGCAATTCAAACACACAGCATTTAGCTGTAAATGTAGCATTCACCATTTTCAGTAGCAGATTGTTCCTTCTTAAGGACCTGCTAGTAAAAAAGCTGTCAAAGCAAACATAGCAAAAGGTCAGCTTTTGCATTTGCTATACTGTTAACAACCTACAGGTATCTACTGAAATGTTTTTGATATATACTTACGATTCTAAATGTTAAAATCTACAGGAAAATTCACACATATTGTCAAGTAGACATATTTGTATGGGACAAAAATTGATAACTGGCTGGTAATCTCAAATTGTATACAATTAAGTATCTTATCAGTTCCCAGAACAAAATAGACCCCTGGCAGATGCAGATAAATTATCTATACATGGGAGTTATTTCTCATCCAATATGTGGAATGTAGAAGCCAAAACACATGTGCATGCATACACACACAGAGTCTAACTTATATTTTAATTCAAGAACACTGTGTTCAAGGGAAACGCTATGCTTAATATTTATTTATTTATTTATTTATTAAAACATTTCTATGCCGCCCCTTGCCAAAGCCTCGGGGCGGCTCACAGCACAAATAAAATACAATAAAATACAAAAATAACAATATAAAATTAACAATATAAAATAAATAACAATATAAAAGAAGTCACCCTGGCCAGATAAATAAGCAAATATTGTTAACAATTAAAATGACGTTTAAATAAAAAGGTCTTCGCCTGGCGCCGAAAAACAAATAACGACAGCGCCAGGAGAACCTCTCTGGGGAGCGCATTCCATAGATTAATATCATTTTGCTGGTGTCAATAAATGTTAGTTATTGTCAGTAAGTATTATTTTTATTTTAACATGGCTAAGAAGCATTCATCCTCAATTCTGAATCCCAAAAGATTCAGAATTGAGGATTGTGTATGCCATTCCGGAAGCACTAATTTATGAACCTATTGTAATGATAGCACTAGTAACTGTTCACTGACAAACAATTTTTCATATTGGGACACTGTCTTTGCTCAGCTCTTACATCTCACATCATTGTACACTGTTCACATGATCAGAAGATAACTGGTCTGGCTTGTTCTAGGCAGGGATGGGCAACCTATGGCCTCCTGACTTCTGGAATCCTTGGTAGGAGACTCAGTTCTCACCAGGAAAAGCCTGTCTGGCCCTGCTCAAGGTTGTGAAGCTCATCACACTACTGAGAAAAATAAATTATCCCCTGCGAATGGCAGCCAGTGCAGCATCATGGTTTGAGTGTAGGGCCAAGACTCAGGAGATGCTGGTTCTAGTCCCCATTCAGCCATAATGCCCAAGTGGGTGACTTTGGACCAGTCCCTCAGCCTAGTCCAGCTCTCAGGGGTTTTTTTGTGAGTATAATATTGGGGAGGGCAGACTGCTTGTAAGCCACCTGGAGTTCCTTGCAAGGGGAAAAAAAAGGACTGGGATATAAATGTTGTAATGATGATGATAATGACTGTCCCTGTTAGGTTAATCTGAAGTGTTATAAACCTGTTCATGTCTAGTCACAAGGAGGTCCTATTAAATTCCATAGGAATTGCTCCTAGGTAAATATATATTATTTCTTAGCTTAAAGTTGTAAACTTATTTATTTATTTATTTATTTATTTAT
Organism: Varanus komodoensis; assembly: GCF_004798865.1. Classification (NCBI taxonomy): domain Eukaryota; kingdom Metazoa; phylum Chordata; class Lepidosauria; order Squamata; family Varanidae; genus Varanus; species Varanus komodoensis. The sequence goes on along the minus strand of NW_025335269.1, from coordinate 26,449,465 downwards.
TTATTTATTTATTTATTTATTAAAACATATACAAACTTACTTGAAAGTTCCACTGAACACAGTTGGGCTTTCTTCTGAGTAAATGTGTATAAGATTGCACTGTTCAGATGGAAAGAAATCATGTTTCTTTCCATCATGAGTTCTGTCCTTGCAATATGGTAGACCTTCATTTAGAACTTATCTGCTATCACATTCCAAATTCAGTATGGAAAACATTATCAGTAGAATAATGCAAAGACCTTGACCAGAAGAAAAGATCATTGTAGAAAAGTGATTTTTAATTACTTCTTACTGAGAGAGATTTAACTGAAGTCACTAAGGTGATATCACAATGCCAGCCAATTAAACAAAACTATTTAAATTTAATTACCTCCACGGCAGGGTTACATCCTTTCAAAAAAGGGTTTTACTGCAGCATGGGTCAACAGGTTACATCTACCATTCTTTCCTAATTACTTTTTAACAGTTTGGCATCCTATTTTGATCTCTGTTATGGCTCACTGATCTCTCCTTCTCCCTTACACAAAAACCTTAAGGTTTGATGCACTTCTTAAAATGGGTTCTGAAAATACATGGACAGAAACAGGAGATCTGTAAATATATTGATATTTGAATTTAGTAATTCAAAAGGTATTAAAATAAGTAGAAAAAAAGCAGATTGAACAGGTCAAGTAGAGTATATGTTTGGATTTGCTGGTTTATATTATGTTTGGATTTTCTGGTTTAATCAATACAGGGGAGGAGTGGGGGGGGGAGAATGACAATCCACAAGTATTCATGGCAGCCTTTATATACAATTATTACTGTTACATCTAAACAAATATGTGAAATGATACATGAGTTTTCACATGTATTAAATAAGTCTATTTCATTTTCATTCTTAGTTTTACATGTTTCAATAAGAATGTGGGGGGATGATAGACGGATTAGTTTACATGATCAAATAATGAATTCTATTAAAGTGACCTTCCTAATACCAATTACACAAGCCTTCCTACTTTAAAAGAGTTTTAAAAAATAAAAAATGATATATTTCATCTAAACCACTCAGCTGTTACTTTCAGAAGTTTTGAAATCCCTCTTCACTGCTTGCTATTCTTGCATTCTTTTTTAGTCTTTAAAATAAGCACCTGAAAATTAAATTTATTGATAAATTTTAAAAATCAAAATTCTACAGGAAATTTCCAAAACAAGAGATAAATGACAAAATACAAGAATAATTGTGAGGCAAATAAAGATGTTATGATGATACTGACTCTTAGTGATATAAAGGAAAATAATAGGAATATAATCTATTTTAGAACACTCAGACTCACAAGAGAGAAATGGTAACTAGAATGACTTTTGAAGATTTCCTGGAATAAAATGACCCTCGGATTATTTCCAGCTGACTCTGGTTATACTAAGGTAAGAATATGCCTTGTCATTGCTGCTCATTTTGAAACAACAAGAGACGTATTTTCATTCTCTTGCTGAGCAAGTATCATTGGCTTGAACAGCATTGACTGGAATCTTCAGTGTGAGAGATATATTGCAATAAGGCATTTATTGCCAAATAATCCCTTGTATACAAATACAAATTATTTCAATCTGCACTGCAACAAAATGTTGCAACTCATTAGGATATCTGAGGGAACCCCCTTCTCCATGTGTCCCTACCCTTCATTAAGACTGTTGACAGACATCCTTCTTCATGTACCTCCCTGCAAAGAAATTGCTGAATTTTGCCTAAACCATGCCTGTGATTATGTATCTTGCCTGATATACAATAATATGTGATTAGAATGAACCCCACCAACCCCTCAATATAAGTTTTCTTTAAACTAATACCACCATAGGGGCCATCAGCCATTTTGATACTATATTAATTAGTTTTGATGGCATTGAATGTATGTGAGTAAGATTAATCTTACTGATTTACGATGAGCATCAAACACCAGCAAGCAGTAGTGAACTATGCAGTCTGTTTTAATGATTAATGTGGACTCATTTATCTTTCACACAGACACAGCAAAATGAATTTGTCTATTGTCCAAGAGTTTGAATTAGATACTTAATTATGAAACGAGGAATGCTCACTGTGTATAATATTCCATTTTTTGTAGTAGGAGATAAATAGCACATATTATTTCTAGGACACTTTTGCATGGTTATGTATTGGTTTTTCTTTATGGCATAGAATATGATGGATGATTAGGGGGTGAATCAATTTTTGATTAATATAAATACTAATTTAAGTTTACAATGTCTCAGTAAACAAGACAGTTAGCATTTATATTGATCATGAGGAAATTAATGGGGGCATATTCTTCTTTCTTGATCGCTAATTTGTTCTTCTTGCCTGTTCCTTGTCTCTTAAAAGACTACTTTTAGGGTGTTTTTTTTTTTTTTTTTTTTTTTTTTTAAGGAAGAAGGGTAATTGGTTTCGTTTGGGAATTAAAAGATTATTGGCTGTAAGGCATCTTGTGATTGTTCCAAATCATTATTCCTATATATTTCTCAAGATACACTTCAACATCTTTCTCCAATTGTGTCAATTTCTTAGGTGGTTTTAAAGGGATTGATGTACTGAAGGCATGTACATCTTCTATAAAAAGCCAATACTATAGCAATGAAATGGCAAATATACAAAATCCTCACAGCTCCTGGTCATTACTTTAAAAGAATATATGCCTCATATTCATTCGAGTTTTTTAATTATTCAGCTTATTTGCAAACAAGGAATTGAAAGTGTCATATTCTTGCAGTATCTATAATGTACTTATATTTGCCTTGTATGTTGCAATATGAGTAAAATACCATGTATACATTAATTTAAATGAATATTTCATTAGCTGACATTTATAACAATAAGATGAAGTTTTAGGATGAAATTCAAAAGTTTACACAGGAAAGAAAGAAAAGGGGGAAAAAACCTAGCATCAATAGCCTATATAGAACAGGATCCTGTATTCATCAGATGCCAGTCAGATGCTTATGGCATAGCCAAAATCAGAACATGAAAGTGATAAATCAAGTAAGTTAGGCTATAGTCCAAGGCCAGCTACTTGGGAGTCAGTCCCATCAAACTCAGTGATACATTTTCTGCGCAAGAGAAAAAAAATCCATACGCACTGATTGTGAAGGTGCAGGCCAAGACAGAGTTAAAGCCATTGATTTAAATAGGTTTAAATGCACTTGACACCAAGATGGATTGTGGTCTGCATTTTTGGCAGATGGGTCAGGTTTCTGTCTCAAGAGTTTCATAATATTTTATCTACTTCCAATGGAAAATGCTTGTAAATATGACTGTATAATTTCATAGTTTATATCATAGGTCAGTTAATGCTTATTTAAGTAATACAAAGTCAATAATTTTGTTCCTTACATTTTAAGTTCTTAATGGAAACCTCCTTACATGTCAAGAAGTTGATGCATTTTCATAGTTTAACTTATAATAATAATAATAATAATAATAATAATAATCCCATCTTCTTCTTTTTTTAAACAACTCCAGGCGGCTTACAATATTCTTCCCCTCCTGTTCTCAATCTTATCCCCACAACAACAACCCTGTGCACTAGGTTGGACTGAGAGTCTGTGACTGGACCAAAGTCATCCATTGGCTCCATGGTTATATAACCAGATCTAATTAAAGCTGTGACTTTTTCTTCAAATTCTGGGTTAAACAACTTTCATGCTGCCAAATGCACACATCTTGGGTTATACAATATAATTCCCACTTCATGAACTGCTTTAGTTCCAGTTTTCAAACTGTGCTTTTGATTATGTGGCCAGAATACCACTATTCATAAAGAAGGTATCAAGAGAATCAGTGGAACTTAAATTTGAACAAATAAATAGCATTCACTTCTGCGTTACACCTGCATGAATGCAAACTTGGCCATGCTTAGAGCTGAACTACTGAAATCAAAGGGATTAAATTAGTCGTGCTTAAACTGCACTGATTTGAGTGAGTCTGTTTTAAGACGACTAGGGATGTTATCTAATGAATCCCTTCCACCACCAGAACAACTTTCATCAGCAGAAGGAGGACAGAGGATATTCCTACTCCAGCAATAGTTTGGAGGGACCATCCAGAGCATAATTGCAAGGTATGAAGACCTGTAGGCACAGGAGAGGAGGACAAAATTCCATAGGAGCAGAAGGCTCCTAGTATGATTTTAGATTTGTCCCTGAAGTCTAGATTCTGTCCTCTGAAAACAGAAACCTTATTTTCATAGTCATCAATAGAACAAGATTGTTTCCATATCCATATGTATAAGACTGAAGGTTAAAAGCTTTTAACATCTCGCTTTAAAACTCTTCTAAATGAGGTTTGTTTTAATGGAATTGGTCTATTAAACTGCAAGGAAATGCTGACAACCTTCTATTAACATGAATTGATCCTATGTGAAAGATCATTATGGAGATCCCACCTACAGAAACACAGTTTGGTGTTATGGGATAGCAACGGTGATATCCTAATACAAGTATCATTCTCTTCTAAGCCTTTAGCCTTAAGTTTCCATTAATTTTACAGATCAAACACGCTCAAAAGAAGTTTAGCACTTATTACTGAAAGTAATTTATTTTACTAAGGATGAGAAAGCTATTATTACTATTGTATTAACTCTTGTTAGAAAAGCAATTGACGTGACTATAAGTGGAGATTTTTTTTTTTAAATAGGAAATAATCTAAGATGGAACCCAGATTTTTTCCAGATAACATATTAAGTAATAGCTTATTTTGAACACATCATTCCTAGCACACGTCACATTTTAAATGCCATAATAGCCAAGTGGTTTTAGATAATAAAAAGTAATTTGCAATCATTCACAGTACAGAGATTAATGAAGTCTGCCTTCTTTCCTTTTTTTCCTAAAAATACTGTTATTGAGCTGATTAAATCTAGAAAACAGGTGGTGGGATTATTTTGAAGTCATTACCGCAGTTCTCAATCAACTTCTTTTTAATATATATTTCTACATGATAAATTACAATAAATTACTGTCTTGAAAAACAAAACAAGTGCTATGTTGCTATGGGTGATATCACTTATTAAAATATGCACCATTAGATTGCAGTTAAGATCGTGTTATAAGTTTTAACAGGGTTTTGAAAGGTTAGACATCAAAACATGACCCTAGATAATTTAATAGATTTATTATTATGAGAATGGTTTTTCAGTATCCTAGCTTAAGTATAAATCCATTGAATTTATTTCTGCACTGGTAACACCCTAGATTAGAACATGGCTAAGGAATCTCTTTTTATGTTGAAAGCAGCATTTCCTTGGGGATAGCGGCAAAAGGCCAGGCACCAATGGTGTGTAAAGCCAGCATTAGTGGGTAGAGTCAAAGACAACAATGGATAGAGCTGGTGTAAATGGGCCTATCTGTTTTCTCTCCACCACCCCTTATCTCTTTCTATTGCTCCTCATCTCTGCACTTCCCTTCCCCTTCTCTCCCCACTTTTCCCTATCTTTGCATTTGTCTCTTTCTCGCATTTCTTCTCCCTTTCAGTCAAACAGCTCTCCATGTGACAGTGAGACTGCTCTTTAATCTCTTCCTTCTGCTCAGTGCTGAAATCTACCTTCGTGTGGAATCGAGACTTAAAGAGGGGCAGGAAGTTCAGTGCATACAGCATGGGGGAGAGTCCAACACAGAAGAAGAGACACATGTGTTACGTCTGGCAAGAAAGATAATCCTGATACTGTGAGTGACTGAAGGCTGCCTGTGTAATCCAATCACTTATTCTGTTTTAGAAGATGCATACCCTTAGGTCATTTTGTCATCAATTATCTAATTTTCAGCATGAAATGCAAGACACCACCTCCCCATTATCTGGCCACTATCCTCCTGTCCTGTAGAGAAAAACAATATGACCTGCTACTTTTACCAAGCCTGTGACATACAGAAATTTCCCAGTGCCTGGCCATGGCATTACCTATGTTGGTATAGTCATATAGTGGCCATGAAGTCCTCAGCTGCTCCAGACAAAACCAGTTCCACTTGGATACCATGGTTCCCCAAAACCAACATCTTCAGAATTCTCAATGCGGGAAGTATGGGTCGGTGGGAAGTCTGTTTTGGAGGTGGGAATCTATTGGAGTCCCTGTGCTCCCTCAACTCCAGCCCACTTTGGGGCAGCCATGAGTCCAAGAACCAGGTGAAAGCACCCAACATTTGCATGGCACTCACAGCAAATGGACCCTGCCCTAATGCTGTGCAAGCAGCTTCCCTCTTCTATGCCATATGCCAAAGCCTTTGTTTGTGCTACTGCATATGACATGGAATAAGGTTGCTGGCTGTGCAGTCTTCATTCTGCAAGCATTCATAGACTTCCTCTCAGCTTGTCTCACTTTCCAAGACAGGGCATGAGAGCACAGGGGAAAGCCCATGAATGGTAGAAGGATGGATTCCATGGAGTGTGAGATATCCCTATCCTCAATGCCAAATCAAAGTCCACCTCTATTCAGTCCATTACACTGATGTCCAGCAGGTTGGGTAATACACCAGCAGATCCCCAACCTGCCCTGAAAGACAAACACAAAATACAAACACTCCAAGCAAACAGGAAGTTATGAGAGAGATGTATGATTGCTTTAGATGATAGCAACTCCCCTTCCCAAATTGCCCAGTCTGAACTGCTTTGCACTTTTGCAAACCAGATGCAGGCACAAAATCTGTGTATGAAGATGGTTCGTGGTTGACCTTGCAATGCAATTTGTGAGGTGGGGAGAAAAGCATTAAAATGTATACTTTTGAGAATTGGCATGAAAATACGCATGGAAGTTTAAGTGAAAAAATAAATAAATCAATGCTTCAGTTTGATACAGACACCAGACACAAAGAGTTTCAAGAAAGAATTCTGAAGGAATCAAGAAGATCAAGGCTTTTTGATCCCCAATCCCCTAACACAAACCAGATAAGGCTACATTGGTTATAACAAGGATTTTCAAATGTGGAAATTAGCAAAACTGACACCTGCTAGTGGAATGAAAAATCATTGCCCTCAGCTCAACTCAAAGGGGGCATCCTCCAAAGAGATTCCCTTTTTGATGTTCCCCTTTGGTGCTGCCATTTGCAGTGACCCACTGCCTGCAGCATCTGGGTTGGACAAAGTACTCCCACATCACAACACAGAGAGAGAGAGAGAGTGCTGTAGGAGTTGTTCAGTTACATTGGGTCAACTCTGATTGGTGGGCTCTCTAGCCAGTTGATGCTTCAATCAGGCCTTTTGTTCTCTACTACAGCACTGGCTCAACAGGTAGCAATGAGAAGGAGGCAGATGATGATTAAATGACTTCACCTACACTTGGATCTTCCTACCTATTGTGTAACAATTCTTGGTTAACTGAAATGTAACTATTTGTTATAAACATTTATGAAGCACTCATGCACCTTTTGAAATGTTGCATTAAAATGCTGCAGCTTTTCCATTCCCAGCAGTTTACAGGTGTACTTCAGTGGCCTCAGTAATGATTGAGATCTTTCGAAGAGAAGAAGGAAGATGAATTGCTGCCCTGGAGTTAAATAAAACTCAACTCATAGCCAATGCTGTCTGTAAACTAAGAATAAATAGCCAATTTCTGATCCTTATTTTACAGTCTGTTTTTATTAGAGGTTGGACGCGACCTTGCCAGAAGTACAGCACATGAATTTTATCAATCTTGCTTATATACAAATCTACTTGCAAGTAAGTCCATTGACCTCAATGATAGGTATTCGTACTCCCAAGTAAGTGTGTATAGGTCACTTACCTACTCTCCCACTATGGGTAATATAGGTTTTAAAAATGTTAAAAACTAATGGATCATGTCTGTTATGTATAAATATAAGCATAAATAATATTATTTCTAATTCAAAGATCTACAGAATCCTGGGGTACTTGAATTTCAAACTAAACTTTCCATATATTTAGGCCTTTCCGCTATTTACCTTGATGTATGCCTTTTCCAGACTAAGTAGACTCTAAAGCTAAAATGATTAATCTTGGGAGTTGTATGCTAAATTCACAGAGGATAAGCATAAAATGCTCCAAGATTTGCTGGCAATAGATCTTTTCAAGATATTAGGATGTTTGGGTTTGTACATCCAAATAGGCTGAAACTGAATTATAATAATATAATTATATCTCTAGACACCTGTGGGATTGTATATGTCTATGTATCTTTTATACATACACTCTAAGACTTTGGTTTTTCTTGCAGCAGTGTATCCAAATCTGCCTGCCTCATTTTAAGGAAGAAAAACTGGAGAATGTCCAGGGGAGGGTACCTTGGAGAGTGAAGGGTGAAGAAAACAAGTCCTTCTAGGAATACTTCAAGGATCGAATGATATTTAGCCAAGAGAAGAGAATTTTCAGAGTGGGCATCATGTTGTTCTTATCTGCCATCGAGTGGTCTACAACTTATGCTGAGCCTATACATGAGTACCCTCCAAAATGTCCTGTCCTTGGCAGCCCTACTCAGCTCTTAGAAACTCAAGCTGTGGCTTCCATTAAGTATTGATCCATCTTATATTTGGCCTTCTTTCTCATCTGCCTCCAACTTTCCCTAGAATTATACTCTTCTCTAATGAATTTTGCTTTCTCATGATGTGCCTGAAGTACAACATCCTTGGATTTGTTATTTTTACTTTCAGGAGAGTTTTTGCTTCATTTGACCTGAGCCCCCTTCTTCATCTTTCTGTTGGTTCAGGGTTTCAGCTGAACATTATTAAAAAAAACAACACCTTCTTAATGGTAAGAAGTATTCAACAGATTGCTTTGAAAGGTGGTGAAAATTCTTTAACAAGAAACAGTTAAACAGAAGGTAGATGAAGATATTTTAGGTTAACTGTGATTGATTATCCTTGCTTATTTTTTTCTTTTGATTCAGAAGCAAGCCTTAATTCAGACTGGGACTAGCATGTGTGAGAAGGGGAGCTCTCCCTAACTGCCATAGTAGCTAGTTTTGGAGATAGAAGAGCAATTAAGGGAACATTGGTTGGGACTGAACCTTCCAACAAATTTTCATCTTGTTCCTAAGATTCCACATTTAAGGAACTGTAATGAAGCAGTCTAGTTTTCCCTTCAGATACTTCCCTGGCATAGTTTATTTTCATTGTGTATGGCTCTTGTTTGCGTGCGCGCTCTCTGCCTTCCCCCCACACACACACACCACTTGTATCTGAATGTTTAACAGAACTGTTTAGACACTGCTTAGGTTTTTAGTAAGTGGAAACCTGAGTGTGTAACCCAATTCCTGCAGAAAGAGCTGAATATTTCTAGATATGGAAACCTGAGTGTGTACCCAATTCCTGAATCTCATAAGTAAAGTGCAAATATTATAGCCTTAATATGAAATAATTTCAGTGGAACATATGGTCCAGGGTTATAATCTGAAAAACACTTATCTGTTATGTTCGATGCAAGCTGGAAAAAAAGACTCTTATTCCTGGGTAGGAAAATATGAACTCTAGTTGAGCTTATGTTTTGCTTCTCTATGGTACCAGGAGAAAGGACATTTCCAGACGTCTGCCCCATTAAGATCACATCATACAAGAACTCTATCAGACCTCAACCAAATATAGCACTGATGAGTTTTTCAGAGATGCACCATTGTGTGCTGTTATCTGCTGATACTCGGTGAAGATGCAAACCCGAAAGCATTATGCTAGTACCAGACACAGCAAAGATAAGCACAAGAAATGCATGAATGGAAAAAGGCAGTAATTGGGATACAAGCTAATGATAGAAATATTGGCTTCCATTTTTTTTAATTGACAGTCAATGGGAGAATTAAAACTAAGCAAACACAAATGCATATCCATAGTAGAATGTGTTTTTGATAAAAATTTGGAAAGTATGAACTTCTTGTGTGCCATCAAGTACATTGGGTTTTACTGTCTTATATTTCATTGTATGCTGCCAATTTGTTTGGTTTTGTATGGCTGTCGTGAAACGCCTGTAAAGGTCGGGATAAAAATGCTTTAAATAAATCAATCAATAATCTCAAATGATTAATCAAGCTTGATGATCAGTCTTGTTCTTTTCTATTCTGCTATTCCCAAATTAGAATTTGAAAAAAATCTAGAAAGAAATAGTACAGGTGGATATACCATCCTTTTCTAACTTTCTTGATATGATCTGGATCTGCCTTAAAACTTACTGCTTCATTCAAGATATTTTCTTTATTTATTCCATTTTTATACCACCTAATTTTGTCCCCAGCCTAAAGGGTGACACCAGAATCAACAGAAAGGCTTTGATGAAAAACAACAAATGTCAAGCTCCTATAACTAAGGAAAGGAATTTGATCCCAAATCTTCAGCTTTTCATTTCCATTTTTAAATCATTCATAATCATCCTTATTTAGTTATTATATGGAAAGCAAGTGCACATGAGTCTTCTTATTTTTCTGTCATCAAATATTCCATAAAAGTGGCAACATCCACATATAGGAGATATCTTACATTTTATTATCGTATCATCAAAAATTGGATCAAAATTCTTTGAAGACTATCATTGTTATGTGTCATCAAGTCATCTCCAATTTATGGCAATCCTGTGAGTGAATGCCTTCCACAATGTTCTGTCCTGGACAGCCCTGCTCAGCTCTTGTAAGCTCAAGGCTGTGGTTTGCTTTATGGAATTAATTCATTTTATATTTTGTCATCCTTTTCTTCTTTTGGCTTTGACCTTCCCTAGGATAAAATTCTCCATTTAGTCTTGCCTTTTCATGTGTTGGCTGGCCAGGCACAATGTGTCAAAAGTGACAACTTGAGTTTTATCATTTTTATGAACATCTAAAGTAATAGTATGAAATAACATTCTATATAGTTAATTTGTCCATTTAAGCAGAGTTAGGTTTTTTTCTCTTTTTTTAGCAGGAGGACAGGACAAATAAACATTAACCTTCTAAAAAAATTGTTGCAAAAATATACAAGGTATATGTTCTTGCTCTTATATTAGAAAAGGCTCTCTTCTCTATAGAAGCAATTAAAAAAACTGTTGGAAGTTAGAATGGTTATGATGAACCTGATGAAGATGTATTGCCTTCCTAACTTTGAAGATCAGTAATTTGCAATGTGAAAAAAGAGTAAGAGACTGGAAGAGAAAAAAAGAATAATGGAGTTTTGTCTTCTATCTTCTAATATTTTCCCCTCAAGATTAGTAAAGGTGGACTCCAGTTCAGGATTATACTTATATGAAGTTTGCTTTCAGGGCTGATCAGTATTTTCCATTATGTAGAAAGGTCAGCATGGATTGTTCTATTGATAGCTGCAAAACAATTAAATTCTTTCCTGCTGGGATGCATGTGGATTACCTGATTCTTGTTTTGATGATTTTCCTAAAGACTGTGATTGTGAAAGCAATCATATCCAATTAGACAAGTAGACCTAGCACTGTGCTCACTGTAGTTAACAATAGTGTTGTGTCACTGGTAGACTGAGCAGGGAATTTAGAAGAAGACCTTGAATCACTGGAAGGAGTCTTTTAGGTTATCCAGCTTTTCTGTAAAGGTATGCAACTGAATAGTGAGTCAGACACTGCTACTATCAATCCCACTGGCACTCTTCTTAACAAGACGAACGACCTAGCAAATAGTTTATTGGGACAGTTTATTAAACTGGGCACCATTCATGTGGCATCATTTACCCAGGCAACCTGATTCAATCACTAAATTCAATTCTCATCCCTTGTTTTAGCATTTACCCTAAAATTTAACATATAGGAATTAAAATGCAAGAGACAGTTGGAATGTGCAGGTTTTTTATGTGATAAATTTCCCCTGATCTGAATTTTTCCAATCTAAAATTATGACCTATATCACTGAAACCTTATATATCTGCATAAAGGTAACCCACTTTAATTTGAACCAAGTACCTTATTGTTTAAGATTGCAAACATTAGATTTAAACCAGGGCCAACATTTTCTTTTGGAAAGATTACAGGGCGATAGAACTGCACTAAATAAACTTACAATCTGAATTTATCATTTGAATTGTCATCCCTGGAAGCTGCTCCAGATGTCACCAATAAGTGTTGCTAGCTGCTTCAGTCCTCTCTCTCCCTTTCCATAGGGTAGTGCTGGTTTGTATTCTAAGTTCTTCAACAGGAAGTTTGTTCAGGCCTTAGAAGAAAATACAGCCTACTCAATTTTACCGATTCATTGATTTGTATCTTGCCTTTCTACCATGAATGTCATTTAAGGTGGCTTATGATCACTAATAAAACACATATAAAAAGGATCCTCTGCAAGATCCTTTTCAGGCAGTACAAGCAACAGTGAATAGCTAACAGAGGGGATCTTGTAGGAGCTGGGACCAATCCTCCCAGCCCCCAAATCCAAAATATTTTCATTTTAACTCACAATGTTCACTACCAGCAAAGGATGTGGCGAGTGGGTCTCCCATTCATTACAGACTGTTCAGACAGAAGTGTCTGATTCTGAGGAGGAAGTAGAAGAACTAGGTAGAAAGGAGGAGTACACTGATTCAAGGTGATTCAAGGTTACCTAGCAGAATGTGAGACTGCCTGTACTGGAGGAATAGAAAGTGTTTTCAAGGTGGGAGGGGGAGCAGATACAAGACCCGGTCCTTGACCTGGTATGGAGGCAATGGGAGAAGTGTGCTGTCCAATTAGAGGGTCTCCAACACTCCTGCTATCTCCCCATCAAGCAGCAAGCACCATTCTGAGGGTGGTTACTGAAGCTTTACTAGAAGGAAGTGACAGAGGCCAAGTTTTCAGTTTGTATTCAACTCTTTTCATCAGCAATTTCTCTGAGTTTTAGCAGAACCTATTAAGAGTTCACAGAGTTCTGTAACTGGCTAAGTTTCAATAAAAGTATTGCAATTCAAAGGGCTCATCTTGAGTTTGATTAACAGGAGGAAAAGATGGACCAACTCACAACAAAGGTCTCCTACAGAAACTTGCATTTGTATATCATCCATTCAGTCAATTGCTTAACCCTAAAAGTAAAGTACTCACTATACAGCATCTAAGTTACCTAAACTCTTAACAGAGCCCAAACAAGCAAACAAACAAATAATCTTTCGTGTGTAAAAGAACAAGCAAAGGAGTTTGTCAACCAACGATTTCTCAGTTTCTTGATGTGTTCAACTATGGAAGTTATTCAGGGATTGGGGTGAGTTCACTTGTATAGGAGATAATTCAATGGAGAATGAGCCACTACAGCAAAGGCCAGCATCTACCCACCCTCATACATTTCTCAACAGTGAGAGCCACTGGCACATCATATTCTAAAGATCACATAGGATTATGTGTACATTCAGATATGCTGTCCTCAGTTTGTTTTAAGTTTTAAAAGTAAAAAGTTTACCAATATTTGCACACAAATGATTAAACAATGGACAAACCTCATCCAAAAATTGGTAACAATGTGAACTAGGCTTGAAAGCAAAGTGACAAAATTTACGGCACAATCTTTATACATGTGTATGCAAAAGTAGATCTCATTGAGTTCAATGACATGGGTGGCTATGAGATTGGAGCCTGAGTGAGGTGAACAAAAATCAAGGCATATGCTGTCTGGAAAAACAACTGATGGACAGTGCAAGAATTTGGAGAAGTCTTCTACCAGGATCGGTGCATCACATTTTAAGTCCACCTTTCCACATTCTATGGCACAATGTGGTAACTATCTCACTTGCATATACATTTAGAAATAATTCTATAAATATAAGATGCTTACATCTTCAAACTGATCACTAAGTGAATGACTTTCATGAGAAAACAAAGCAAGAAGCTCTTTTTCCCTGTTTGTTCAATAATATTCATGTAGTATTCAGCAACTTTCTAGAAGCACAGAATCAGCACAAAATAATTCTAAACAGTCATAATATTTAGGGGAAGATTTATTTTTTCACCTCCTGTGAAGATGAAAAACAGAGACATAATTATTCTGAGAATGACATAAGAGAATCATATAGCTGGAAAATTGATTGAACTTCAGCTATGTAATACCTTTTTGCAGATACTTGCCCTTTGTATGGTTCAGTGAGAACAGCATTGCTCAATTAAAAGAAAAAATGAAAATCCACATGAGAAACTCATCAGGGTGATTTTCATTGTTGTTCATCTTGGAAGAATATACAATCTTGACTCCTTTTTTTCTAAGTTAAAAGGGCTAATATGCATATTGAATTTTGCAAAATAAGTTTTCAAGTTAAGCCAACATATAGACTCCAGCAAGTAGAATATGTGATATGGCGGTGATTTTCTACCTGATAAAAATTGCTATTGCAGGAAGTGCGGAAAAATAATAAAACAATAAGTCACAGCTACCCAGTCTAGAAGAATTCCTAAGAAGCAGCACAGAATGATGCTGGTGAGTACTCCTACACAGGCAAGAACCACAGGCATAGACTGATTTTATTTTAGGAATAAAAGAAAATGGGAAAATTTACTGCATCACTGTCTCTTTTCTGTATGCTATCTGTGACATCTACCTCTATCCATTCTCCTTAACTTTAAAACAGCAGGTTGCCAGACAAAATGTTGGCACTTTTCAGATGTGTATTGCATGGAAAATCAATAAACATGCATGAGGGAGAACCATCACAGTGCATTTGTTGAGGGAGGTCTGGTCACACAGTGGAAGAAAGGAACACTAGCACACCAGCACATTTGTCTTTCTCCTATCTGTTATGTACAGTGATGTGGCATCTTGCAATAAGAAAGTATCTCTGGTGCAGGCCAAATAAAAAGGGACAATTGTCTTTTCCTCTGTGGCTGTTAGCCTGTAGCCTCTTGATGTAGGTATCAAGCACTGCTGCTAACTTTTCAAGCACTTGTTGCAATTTACAGTCTGGAACTGTGAAAATTCGTGGAATGGCAACATTTTCCACCAGAAGAGCCATATGGTGGTTCATCCTTTCATCTCTACCTGAATTTGTTTCTAACCTACTATTGTTGCTGGAAACTAGCTTATTGATTTCCAGAACTTATTCTGTTGCATGTGGATGTTAGCTGTTTAATTTATTGTTGTTTTGTCTTCTGGCTTGTATTATAATAATTGACCGAACAAAATATGGGTTTGTCCAAATTTATGTGAAAAAATACAAGATACTTGCTATATTTATCCACCAGTCACAGAACAAAAATGGGATTTGAACAGGATCCAGTATGAATGGGATATTTGGATAACCCAGAATCTGGGCATAATATTAACGCTAACAGTTAAACTCAATTAATGAAGAAACATATTTTATGACTCTCTGGTTGCAATTTCTGTCTCCCCCTCAGTGTAACCATAAGACAAGAATACAAATGAGAAGAAAGCTCAAGAGACCCAGAAACATTTGAGTCAGTTTGTATCAGAGAAGTTGTTAACACTGTGGGGATTGAACATTGTTGATTGATTGAATTAAAGATATAATAAATAAACCTTTGTTTCATTCTGTATATATTGCTCTATTGTCCTTAATCTACATTTTAAAAGGAATGTCTTGATTTGCAGAAAGTGCCAGTTCGACATTATTCTAAATCAGAAGTCTGAGTTTTGGTTACATGCCAGAAATGTAAATAGCTGCTTAATGTTCAAACAATAGAACAGGTTCAATCATTGATATATTTGGGACTCATATTTTAAGAAAGGTTGCATTAGAAACAACAACTAACAACTATTAAACTTTCAAGCATTTGGATGATTTGTCAGCTCCATTTTTTTCCCCTAGTAGCAAAGAACAAATCGTGAACTTGCTTTCAAAGACAGTGTGTATAAAGATCTTAGCAAATATTATACAGGGCCAAACTTAAGAGAAAAGGAATAAAATTGGATTTAAAATTGGCCTATGTTATTCAAGATAGAATAAATTAAAGGGTGATGGCAGGCTTGCTAAATTATGCAGAGATAGTCTGGGCAAAGCGAAAAAAAATAAGCTGGAAACCTGTAAGCTAACTATTGAAGGTGCTTTGGTGCTAAGCTATCATGAGGTTTTTTTGAAGCAACAAAATTGAAGACATAATGTTTAATATTTTGCCAATTATAGGTAAACCAAGGTGGGAAATCCTATCAGATATTACATATTCTGGCTAAGTATTTTTCTGTATTTCTTAAAAAAAAAAAAAAGTTCCAGACTGGGGGATGGCAGGATCCTCCAACAAAAGAAGCGATTGGAGGAGAGTCATGGGCCAGAACTCAGAATGTTTAAGAACAGGTTTCATTTATTCAAAAGAGGTGCCAGGCCTCTGAAAAGCTTTTGGGCAGGAACTGGATTTGAGTATGTGAGTGCTGTGTACTGAATGTGAATGTACATGCATGTTTGTACATGTGTGAATGTACTGTTGTATGTATTAATTACACACATATGCTGTCCGCACCAGACATGCAATCTGGCCTTCAAGAGCTAAGATATTATTCACTGTGATCTAAAGTGTATTTTCTTCGCTAAAAAGATATGTCTGGCCTTTGTTTGGGTTCAGAGAATGGTGGAGCATAATGCTGTTATACTTTAAAAGCTAAATTAATTTCAGACCTGAAATTACCCAGGTTGCAGACTCACAAAAAGGAGATATGAATTTCCCAAGTGAAGTGCAAGATATAAGTGAAAGAAGTATAAATATAAGCTACATGCAAATCATCATTCTGGCCATTGTGCAGATTCATATGAACTGTAGTGAACTGATATAGGGACCTATTATTTTGTGAACTGAAAACACATACTATTCAAAGGCACCTTTCAATGGGTATTTATTGCAAGCGCAACAAAAAAATACAATGCTGCTCTGATTATGCTTATTCTGCTCTGGCTCAGCTGAAATAAATTACCACACGAACATTTTATTCATAGTATTAGGTTTATCTGTATTCCAATTTACACGTTTTGAAGGTTTCTGAAGAAAACAGAACAAAAATCAAAGCACCAAATGAACTTTAACCATTTCCCTTGTGTTCCAGATGCAGGAAATCTATGGAAAGACATTTCAAGAGCTAATCATCAAACTATCTTGCAAATGATAATAAGACACATATTTTTTCTCCTATCCTCAAGATAACAGCATCCTCCGACACCTTGTCAGACTTCTGCTAATGCCCCTGCCTGAGCTGGAGTGAAC
Source organism: Varanus komodoensis (assembly GCF_004798865.1). NCBI lineage: Eukaryota > Metazoa > Chordata > Lepidosauria > Squamata > Varanidae > Varanus > Varanus komodoensis. The sequence continues at coordinate 26,432,418 of NW_025335269.1, read as the reverse complement.
CCACCCTGGCTCTGAGTCAATCTGGAGTTTTTCAACTGCCCAGCATTAAGACAAGTTAATCTTGTCCTAATCTGACCACACTGGCCCATCTCCACAGATCAGCATTTGATGGACTAGAGCATTACTGTGGTCAAAGGCTGTTCTCATCCATTCTCTTGAGCTGGCCAGCAGTAAGAGGTAGGACATTCCAATGAGCCTTCAGTTCCTATTTGCTCAGGATACTTACCAGGTGTTTCAGGGTATTCTCCTATGCTGGGTACTGTACTACCAGCTATGTGGGAACAACTGAGGAGACCAACTACATGGAACAAAACAGCCTCAGGCAGTTAACTGTGTGAGCAGACAAATGAAACTCAAAACAGCCAAAACACACAGTAAAAACACCCATATGAAAAGAAAAACATCCTCTCAAGCCCCTGTGTAGCCAAGTAAATCTTTAAAGGCCTTGACATAAAGGGCTGCCTTAATCCGGTGCCAAAATGATGAAAAGGTAAGGTCCAGGTAGGATGCAGTGGAGAGGTTGTTCCATGGCTGGAGGCCACTACAGAGAATGTCCTTCCCCTTGTTGCTTCCTCCAACCCTAGTGCACTGTGCCAAGTCTATTGTGGTTCAGAGAGGCACTCCAATAGGTATTGGTGCCAAGCCATGTGAGGCTTTATACATTAAACTAGTGCCTAAAATTCAGCCCAGAAACATAGAGGCAGCCAATGCGAACATTCTGGAACAGGTCTTATGTGTTTGGACCTACAGGTCCAAGTTACTCATTTGGGTGCAACATTCTGCAAGAACTGCAACCTCAGAACCCTTTCAAGAGCATCACCAGATAGAGTGCATTGCAGCAATCTAATTTAGAGATTACCAGAGCATAGCTTGCTGAAATTAGGCTATCCCTGTTAAGATAGGAGCATCGCTGGACCACCAGCTGAAGCTGATAAAAGCACTCAATGCCACTGAGACCACCTTAGCCACAAGTGACAAAGATTTATTTATTCATTTATTTAAACCATTTTTATGCCGCCCCATTCGCAAAAAGCCTCGGGGCAGCTTACAACATTAATAAATAAACATAAACAGTTATATAATTAGACTTAAAAAACCGGAAACAACTCAGCATGTACATAAAAACCCAATAAATACAAATTCATAAATTAACAATTAAAATAACTTTTAGATAAAAAGGTCTTGGCCTGGCACCGAAAAACAAATAACGACGGCGCCAGGCGGACCTCTCTGGGGAGCCCATTCCATAGGTGGGACACCACCACAGAGAAGGCCCTCCTCTGGGTACTCCCCCTCCTAATATCTTTCACGGAGGGTTCCCAGAGAAGGGCCTCTGCTGCCGATCTGAAGGGGCAGGAGGGCATATATGGACGCAAGCGTTCCTTTAGATAACCAGGTTCCAAGCCGTTGAGGGCTTTATAGGTGATAACCAACACCTTGAATTGGGCCTGGACTTCAATGGGGAGCCAGTGAAGCTGACAGAGAACTGAGGTTATATGAGAATGCCCAGTCCCTGTCAGCAACCTGGCAGCTCTGTTTTGCACCAATTGAAGTATCCGGACTGTCTTCAAGGGCAGCCCCACATAGAGCACGTTACAGAAGTCTAATCGGGAAGTTACCAGTGCATGTGTCACTGTCGCCAGGCAATCGTTCTCCAGGTAGGAACACAGCTGATGGATCAGCCAAAGCTGAAGGAAAGCGCTCCTCACCACTGCCATCACCTGAGCTTCTAATGACAGCTTAGGGTTGAGGAGCAATCCCAAGCTGGGAACCTTGTCCCTAAGAATGGGGTCCCTAATCCCATTCAGGACAAGGTGCAGGTCCCCCACCCCGAAGCCCGAACCACCTACCAACAGGACCTCCGTCTTGTCTGGATTGAGCTTCAGTTTATTAGCCCTCATCCAGCCCATTACCTCGGCCAAGCACCGGTTCAGCACAGCCACTGCCTCACCTGGATTGGTGGAAAATGAGAGGTAGAGCTGGAGATGGATCGATGAGAATGCCCAAGCCATGAACTTGCTCCTTCAGGGAGAGTGTGACTCTCCTCCACTGGGTCAGAGGAACCACCAACCAATATCTCAATCTTGTCTGGATTAAGTTTCAGCTTGTTAGCTCTCATCCAGTCAACTGTTATGGCCCGGTGCTGGTTTAGCACATTCAGAGCCTCACTTGATGAAGATGAATAGAAGTAAAGCAGATGGCAATGCATGCACTTCAAAACTCTTGATTACCCCCACCTAGTGGTTTCATGTTGATTAGCATGGGGTACAAAAACGGCCCCTGAGGAGCTCCATGCTAGAGAATCCAGGGGTTTCAACAATATTCCCTATGCTGAAGGGCTTATTTTCAAGCCATGATCATTGCCATACGGTTTACCGGAAGGTTCTAATGAGCCTGTCAAGCGTAACATCTAGATGAAACTTCAGGGAGGAATCCTTTGGAGGTGTGGCTTGAAGTGCCATCAGTATGTGGTTGATATTCAGTTTTACCTGCTGTTCCCATCTATTTCTCCTAGGTATTCTGTGGAACTGAAGTTTTCGGGTGGAGGAGGGTGAACCATCTGAGGCTTAGTCCAAGCAGTGAGGGACATGCTGTACCTAGGAAAATTGCTTGGTCTTATCCCTAACACAGCATATTCAACTTTTCAGCAAATCAGTGAAAATATCCTGCTACTGTATAGTTGTTGCTGTTTTTCTGAAATACCCTGCTTTCCCAGAGGTTATAGTGAGACAACAGGTGTGTGCGCCCACACAGACACACTTGCACACATGCTCATGCATGCACACATGCACTAAACATATCTTATACTAAAAATTAGGTAATGCGTTGCACAAATAAATAAATAAATCATCTATCCTTGAACTTTCAGCTATCTTAAAAATAATTGTCTCCCTGTAGCTTAAAAGCAAGTGTGATTGGAACAGCTGCTGAAGAATTTATTTCTGCATTACAGTCCAACACCAGACTGGCACTCACTGGAAACACTGGAAGCCATACAGACAAACGAGCATCTGGCAAGACAGTTCTAGTTAAAAGGCCGATCAGTGTTCATCTACATACAACCTCTAAGTTTCCATACCTACAGATCTAAGATATGCTGGGTTTTAAAATTAGGTTTAAATGTGTGATCTGCACAGCCCTTAGATTACTGAAGAATGCAAATACTGGTTCAACAGGCATTGCTAACAAACCCTGGAGCACTTCACTAGCGTCTTTGGAACTGACAAGAGAAAAGTGATGAAAAATCATCAGAAATGTGAGTGTGTGAGAGAAAGTGAGAAAGTGCCTTCTTTGGAACTTTTTAGAGATGGTTAAGAGGCAGCATAGGTGCAGAGAGCGGAATGTCTGCTCCTCTCCCCATCGCCTTCCACTAAGCAAAATCAAACATCTGCCAAATGCCAGCCTGCTCAGCCTGCTAATGAGTTTTAAAATTCAGAGTATGACCGTTGCTCAGCAACTAAAGAATACTAGTCACACACTTTCCAGTTAATATACAGGAGACCTCTACCCCACATATTCACACATCCCATTTAAAAGGTTTATTCTCCCTGTCCCTCAGCTATAGAAAATTAAACAATCTTGAAAATTATAGGCAAGAAAACTTATTCTAACTGAACTGCACTCCCCCAGAGCTCTAGAGTCTTCTTTTTCAATTGAAAATATGAAAGCTTACACATTAACTTGAATTGATTTTGATACATTCATTGTGCCATGTTCTTCCTTTCAAAATTTTCAGAGAGGCTTACAAGGAGATCTCATTCATCACTGGTCAGGGCTACACCTATAAGCTACCTCAATGAATCCCCCAAGCCCATCCATGGAGCACCCATAAGAGAGGCCATGTGCTGCACAGTGGTGAGAGCATTCACTGGGATAGGTGATTCAAGTACTGGTCCCTCTCACTGATAGAGCTCAATTAGTGACTCCCAGCTTTACTTGGCTCATAAGGTTGTTGGAAGGATAAAATAGAGGAAAGCCATACATGTAACTTTGAATTCTTTGGAGGAATATAAATTTAACAAACAAACTAACACAGAGGAGACTAAAAATTGAAAGTCCAGAGATCCCCAGTGATGCGATGTGATGCACACACTGATGAAAGGAGTTAGGTAAGTTTTGCCCAGTTCCCTTTTTTCCCTTCAGTCTTCCATGCCCCTTGAAAGTCTACTCTGAATAGTGATATTTTATATATATATGGAGAATCCCGGTGATCTCAACCATTGCTTGTTCATCTGTTACTAGCTATCAGGAGCTGGAAGACCCTCCAGGACAGTGTGCAAAGTAACATGAAAAGGACAGTTGGTGAAAATTGTGCATCCATCACCAAGAAATTGCACTAAATCAAAGAGACTTCCTTTTGTGTATTAAAAGCCATGAATTTGGGCCAAAATAGCTAAACTTGTTAAATGCCCAGGTCTCTTTAACAGATCTCTTGGTTGCAAAGCACTGCCATAAGAAGCCCTTTACTCCAAAATAAACTTCTTGATGGTTCTGGATTTGTGTTAAGTCAAAATTAAGCAAGTTCTTGGCTTCTGTCTTTTTATATCATTGGTAAGTTCTGGATGGGCCCTTGGGTCCAATTCCTCAGGATGTGCGTGCTCTCCTTCTGAGAAGCTACCCATTTCCAAGCCGCCTCCCTCTGCAGGTTCATGTCCATCTGCTCCTTCATTCCCACAGGCGGGGAGACTAGGCCCCATGGATGTCCTTGAACTACTTTCTTCCAGAGCAGGCTCAGACTGGTACTGCGAGGTTGGGCCTGCGAGTGTCCATTGCAACAACAGATCTGTTACCAGCGTTTGAGCTCTGAGCCTCAGCTGGTTCAGCCAGCTCCCCATCATCCTCAGACTCTGAGCTATCAGTCCCACCAAAACGGTCAGCTTCTCGTGTGTGCCTTCTCACCATAGTGTGTGCACACAAAACCTTGTAAATTGTTAGTGTTAGGAGACCCAATCTAGATGTGCCTAGGTTTGGCGATTACAGAACAAGAGAAAAAAAAGGGAAGACCTTGATCCTGTTTGCAATTGTGGATTCATGGTTAATGAATGTTGTGTCATAATATAACTGTGAATTCCCATCCTGATCTTGGCAATACATTCTTACAGATCTAGCATTTAGTTCCCCCATCTCAAAACAAATACACACACTCTGCACTATAAAAAATTATAGCTAAAATGAAGGGTAGAATATTGCTGTATTTTAGGGTTAATATATTCCCTTAATCCTCACAACAACCCTGTCATAAAAAAGATCAACCTATACTCCGACCATTCATTGTAAGTATTGCTACACAGCACTTTTGTCATTCATTTACCTTGACTATGACTACAGTATTAGTTAAATATAATCGCAGGTACATGCAATGAAAAACATTTCACAATAATCAATGTTTAAATACAGTACTAATTGGGATTGAGACTGGCTCCACTTTCTTTCTTTAAATCTACATAAAAAAGCAATACTTCATGTGAGGGTTTAGGGACAGGGCCTACTCTGTCACACCAACCAAGGAAGCCAAATCTAATTCGCATTCAATTCTACAGCTTTCTGCTAGGTTGGCACAAAAACTGCAAAGCAAACAAAATAACAATACTGGCTATTCCAGGGATGTGAATAGGAGCTCAGTTCTTTGGATGCAAACCTAGATTTCAGTGCTAAAGGATATGCACAGCAACCAAACAGAGAACAAGGGTAATGTTGTATTGGTAGCATAATCATTCCAGCAAGTTAAAACCTCTAGATGGACCCTCTTTCTTACAAAATGTAAGGCTTGTAAATCAGCCGATATATATACTGATTTCAAAGAATTATTGAGCTTACTTTATGAAAGAAAATGTTTTCCTATTTATTTCCCTTTTAAAAGAATCAGAAACATTGGCTTCATTTGGTATGTAGCTCTAAAAGAACATTCTTTTTAAGAAATTAACTAAATGTATTTGTGCATTTACATGCATAAATTATTTGTATTATTATAAACACAATGGGAAGTATCCAAAGGAGTGTGCAACTATTTCAGGAGCTTTGGGGTCATTTGGCTCAAAAGGTAACCTTCATGCCTCATAGAGATAATTGGTGATACAGCATGAAATTCTGCTGTTCAAATAAAGACCCCCTTGAGATTTGCTAAAGTAGCTCTTGAATATTGGCCAGTCATATGATTCCCATCACATGATGCCTCTCCCAGCCTTTAGGGTTTCTGGATCTCTTAAAGGCAGACTGGCATGCAGAAAAAGCTATAGAAAAAAATTACAGGATTTTAATGACAGGCCTTATATATGCCATTGTGATTATATTATTATTTTCATTTCTGTACTGCCCAATTACCAAAACTCTTTGGGACATTTACAGCAATACATAAAAACCATACCATTATACAATTTAATTCTGTAAATGTATACTTTTTCTCAACAAAATAAAGATATAACTGCTGAATGCCTAACTTGTTCAGGCCAAAAGTCCTACATAAATCAGCCCAGGAGAAAGTGGAAATCAGTGGAAGATTTTCCATAAAATTGATAAGAGTCTCGTGGCATCCAAGAGTCTGATAAGTGGCATAAGCCTTTCTAAATTATGCCATCATAAATTTCTCAGATTATAAGGTTCTTCATTGTTTGTGTTGCAACAGATGTTCATGGCTATCCCTCTGCAAATTGTTACAAAACTAGTTAAATTTCTCAGCGGGTTCCACACTTCCATGTGTTAGCCACATTTTGTCTGCTCTTGCAGAAACTTTGAACCATTGTAAGTAAAACAAAAGAAGTCAATTTTTTAAATCCATTTTTAAAAAGTCCATCCAATGCCTCAGAGAACAAAAGAAAAGATAACCTGAGTGGCAAGTGCAGAAAGCCTCTGAAACAAGCTGTTTTATGAGCAACAGCTTAAACTGTTAAAATAAACAGCAGTGTGGAACAGTTTCCATAAACTAAAACTCTTTTCGTCCATGTTGATAACACCTATGTTACCATGAGATTTTGTCTAAAGTGAAATTTGAGGCAAATATGTGTGTTTTTTTTTTTTTAATCTTGAGCTGCTGGATGCTGTGCTTGTTTTGTTTATTTGTTCTTTATTGTAAGCCACCCCAAAACATCTGTGGTGGACAGGATAGAACAGTTTTAAATTAACAAATAAATCTGGAATCTCTACAGGCTACTCTCTGTTGAGTTCTGAAGGAAGCTAAATTTTGCAGAATTTCTTTTTCAGGCTCCAGTTTGGCGGAAAGGTGTGGAGAGGGGGAAGGGAATCTTAAGATCTCCATGCATTACATGGACAGATGGCTGAATGGACAGATCTGTGGACAATTCAGTGAATGGTGAAGGAGCTCAAAGTCACCGAGTAATTTGTGCTTATGTTGCAGCACTAGAGAATTTGACGCTGAGCAGAAGCAACACTGAGTCAATCTGTATGCACTGGAAGAAAACAAACTTGTACCTGACAGAGTCATAAAAAGTATGTCTAGTCATGCAGAATTACTGCCAGGTAGTCTGATCCTATGCTGTTAATTTAGCTACGGGAGCACAGTGATAACCTGGTCTTTGGTGGTAAATGAAAGCCCTTTAGTTCTGTACATTCTTTCAAACTAACTTCATAGTGGGCATTTCTGTTCAGGATTGTTTTAAAGTGGATCTCTCTTTTTTTGTATATAGCTGTTTTTTTCCTAGTATGATTTATATTCTATTGTTAATGCTGTAATATTTTGTAAACCACCCTGACAGCTTTGATTATTGGGCTGTACAGAAATGTTAATGTTACTAATATTAGGAAGATTTGGTTAATTTAGCAATGTCTGTTGATTTATATCAGGTTTGAAGAATTCCATGCTGTTTATTTAGACCCAATTAATAATATGCTCACTTTAACATAGAAACATGGGGGAAATATATGAGTCAGAAGGGGCCTCCTGGGCCATACAGACTGACCCCCAGCTCTAGCTGGCTCTGCTCATGTAATCCCCAACACTGTCAATCTTTTCTTGAACACCCTCACTGATGGGGCCTTAGCCACCTCCCTTGGAAGCCTACTTCATATCCTAGGGGTTTGAACCATCAGGAAGTACTTCCTGACATCCAACCTGAAGCCTGGTTCATTGAGCTTTGCCCCATCAGAACCCTTGAAGATGGTCTGGATACTTCAATTGGTTCAAAATAGAGCTGTCAGGCTGCTGACGGGGCTGGGCGTTATGTTCACATGACTCCAGTCCTCCGTCAGCTTCACTGGCTTCCCATTGAAGTCTGGGCCCAATTCAAGGAGTTGGTGATGACCTATAAAGCCCTAAACGGCTTGGGTCCTGGTTACCTGAAGGAGCGCTTACATCCATATATGCCCGCCCGCCCCCTGAGATCTGCGGGAGAGGCTCTTCTCCAGGAACCCTCCGTGAAGGAAATTAGGAGGGTGAGTACTCGGAGCAGGGCTTTCTCTGTGGTGGCGCCCAATCTATGGAATGCGCTCCCCAGAGAGGTCCGCCTGGCACTGTTGTTATTTGTTTTTCGGCGCCAGGCGAAGACCTTTTTATTCAAATGTCATTTTAACTGTTAATAGTATTTATTTATTTTATTCTTTGGCGAGGGTGACTTAATTTATACTGTTAATTTATATTATTTTAATGAAGTTTATTCATGTCTGTGAGCCGCCCCGAGGCTTCGGCAAATGGGGAGGCATAGAAATTCACTAAATAAATAAACAAACATGTCCTGACCTCCACTGCAGGGAAGAACAGGTCATGGCCCTCCTCCACTTGGCATTCCCACACATACCTATAAGTTGCTAAAAGGTCGCCTTGGAGTCTCCTCTTCTCCAGGCTGAAATGACCCACTTCCCTCAAACTCTCCTCATATGTTATCTCTCTCAACCCAACTTCCATCCTTGTGACCCTGTGCTGAACCAATTCTAACCTAGCTGTGTCTTCCCTATAATATAGAGCCCAGAAATGGACACAGTACTCCAACTGTGGGTGAACCAGAGTTGTGTATAGTGGTATCAACACCTCCCTAGATCTGGAAGCCATGCTTATGGCTATACATCCAAGAGTGGCATTTGCCTTCTTAACTGCCGCTCCACACTGCTGGCTCATAGTCAGCCTGCTGTTGACAAGTACCCTGAGATCCATTCCACAAGTGCGTGTCTCCAGCCACTTGTCCCCCCTCCTGTACCTGTGACAATTATTCCTGTGTCCCAAGTGCAAAACCTTACACTTATCCACACTGAATGCCATCCTGTTGTTCCCCTCCCACTTCCACAGCCTGCCCAGGTCCTTCTAGATCTTGATCACCTGCTCCTCATTTGTGGCCACTGCCCTTACTTTGGTATCAAATTTAGTCAGAAGATGGGTTATCCCCCTCCTCCAGGTCATTGATAAAAACATTGAACAGAACTGGTCCCAAAACTGAGCCCTGGGAAACTCTGCTCATCACCAGCTGCCAACCTGATGATTCCTGATAATAATAGTCACCTTCTGCTTGTGGTCTGTCATCCATTCCTTAATCCACTGAACAGCACATCAGTTTATTCCAGATCAGAGCATTCATTAGCTTTGCTTGCTTGCTTGCTTTCTTACTTGTTTTTTTAAAAAACAGGAACTTTTCAACAATTATCTGTTTGGAATGAAGGTTACATAACACACACACACACACACATGCACGCGCGCGCGCGCGCACACACACACACACACACACACACACACACAAATAGATGATATACAACCTTCAAGCCAGGTGTTAAATCAGCTTCCATTGGATCCCAAGAGTGCAGTAAACTAAGAGAGCAGACAGCAGAACTGCCTGATGTTTGACTAACATGCAAAAAAGTGTCCACCTATTAGTAAGCAGTTCTCTTGCATGTCGTGACCTTATCCAGGTTCTTTGCATCTTCAGTGCATAATATACACACAGTGAAAAATGCCTGAAAATGAGCTTCCTTCATACTTTTTGAAGATACATTATATTTTACATAGGTTTTATTCATGTGGCTTCAAACCACGCACTGAAGAAACAGAAAGAATCAGATTGGGGAAACATGTGCATGGAACAGTTTAAACTGCAAGCTTCATTCAGGTACAAACTCGTTTCAACAACATGTTTAAAGAAATAACACAGCCCTTCTTTTAGTCTTCTCAACACTCCCCTCCCCCACCCCCAACCATGTACTTCAGCTTTCATTGCTTCCTTTCATTTACCACACAGTACCTTTCTATGTTTTTCCAGGCCTTCCCTGGAATTCTGTTGCTCTGTACCTGTCAGGTCATGATTACTGCGCTTACTGTCAAGTCTAGTGTACAGGCAGCATACAAAGTTCAAAAAGGCTTTTTTAGGTATAATATTGTAATGGGATAGAATTTGTGGGCTGCATTTGGAAAAGGGGTAGCCACTCATGCATCATCAAAAGAGAGAAAATGTATTACGAAAAAGGCAAAATATACATTAATGCACCGATACAAATGCAGAGACAAATACTATAGTCCAGTAGGAATACAATGCACCTCACCATACTGAAGAAGGCTGGTGACCTGTGATGGGTGCTTACTCTTCTCTCCAGCTAATAGGCAACTTCAAGTTCCCATGGTTCCTTAGAGTTTTTTAAACAGACTTCAATTTAATGGCCCTTCAAGCAGAGAATGTCTCCCAACAGAGGGCTATGCTTTGTAATATAGGACCCATGGCCGCATTATGTTGAGTTCAGAGGCATGGAATCATCTGAGGGTCAAGCGGGGTTAGGAACTTGGAGACCAGGTGTAATGTGTTCTAACTCCTTCCACTTGAAACCCCGGTAGAGAATCAGAAAGAGATTTCCCTATCTTTTTGTACCTTAAACTCCATAGTTCTTAGAGGTTCAAAAACTGGATGAGGAATTGTTTTAGGGAGAATGTGGTGGATAGTATAAAAATGTATACCTATGTCTGCTTTTGTAAATGTTTGAACTCTGAGCTTTCAGGCAACATAAGCTCAACTAAACAGCAAGGAACCCAATGTGCAAGAGTTTGGAAAGTATTTGCTGAATTTAGTAAGTAGAGTTTGGGATGGCATCTGAAGAATATGTGTATGTGTGAAGATTGGCATTATGTATATGTTTTTATGTGGTAACAAAGAGATTAATTTTATTGGGCATAAAGAGATGTCCACAGCAAATATGGACTGCATAATAGAAACAGATCCTACTTTTAATGCTTTCAACATGTTTGTTGAATTATCCAGAAGAACCATATGCTCACCTACCATTAAAATCCAATAGCAAATTGAAATGCAGTCCAATTTTAATTTTGCTCTTTGGAAGATATGATTGTATTCACTATCTCATTTGTATTGTGTGTGATAGCCAGAATTTATCTGAATGATATTGTATTCTGAAGTTATATTTACAACATCCAAATATCAGGCCCATGTGGGACTAGACATTTAATAGGAGAATTATAATTGTGCATGTTAAACATCAATACTTAAACAGATTTGCTCCTTTAGTCTGACAGCTGCCATTGTGACATCTTAACTGTGCCAAAAAGAATGGTCCAGTGGCTCTTTTCAGAGCCAGTATCAGGACTGCCAAATAAACTTGAAAGAAAAGCAAACACTTTGTTACATATGTAATATGGCCAACAAAATCAATCTGCATTAATCCTGCAATTGCGACTTTTCTTGGAATCCATATTTTATCTCAGTTTTTTTAAAATGTACAAGTATGTCCCCATATTTCAGTGCATCTAACCATCCTGTGCACAATGTAGCATGTACTATGAGAGGCATGATTTAAGGGCTTGTTATGAACACATTGCATTAGCAGTTTTCAATTCTAACTTATATTCATTGGTATTTGGCCAGAGTAAAATTCTGCTGACAAGGGTTGTCAATTGCTACTGGAACACAAATGAAATAAACAATAAGTGTGTATTTAAAACTCAATGACCAGAGCAAATGCAAATAGCATAAACTGCAGGAAATGAACTGAACCACATTATTACTGCATATAGATGTGTATAAATTTATAAATTTTCTATATAAATACAAAATAAAAATATTTCTGAAAGCATGTTTTAAGAGTCAGGATAATGGATTGCTCACTGTGAAGAGATGTTCTGTACACACATAACTGTTATTCTTTAATGTTTACTTGGCGTGGCCTCTGAAAGACTCTACTGAGTCTACGTAGGCTTGAGGCCTCATTTTGTTCCTGTCAAAGGCCTCCATGTTTAGCGAAATTCTGAAGATAGAAAGACAGACAGTTGCTCTGAATATATTTAGATGAGGCCTAAATCAGGTAAAACACTTCTGCTTGTCTGAGCAGTAAAGCTATGAATTGACAGAAGAGTTTGCAAAGCCTTTAGTACTCTGAGAAGGAGAAGGCCTGCTAAGTGGTATCTAGTTATAAAGGGACTAGGAGAAAAGGAACAGCTGAGGCTGAAAATTAGAAACAGGGACAAAAAGGTTCTGATACACCTGAAGGCTGTCCTAAGGTCTTTCCAAAAGAAGGCTACACAAACTGGGAAGAAAAGTCCAAATGAACTATTCAAGCAGAGGGAAATAAACAGAATAAAACACCTCCTTAAGAGGTGTCAGCAAATAATTTCAAAATCCCAACATAAATTAGCATTCTTTTATGTACCAAATTTCCCATTGCATTTCCTATCTTGTCTCTAGAGTTGGTAAGCATCTGATACCTACATGTCTTATACAAGCTACTAGGAGGTTTTACATATTCTAAGAGAATTTCTGTCTGCAGAAAAGGTCCAGTGTGTAGAACTCTGGGTTATAGTAGAAGATCATTTCTGAAGCCTTGAAAATTAAGGATTTTCTTTAAAAAGATAAGAAAGGAGAAGATAATCAGGTAAAAGAACAATTGTCCCATAGCTGGTGGCAATGATGACAGACAGACAGACAGACAGACAGACAGACAGACAGACAGACAGACAATATATGCTCCAAGACCATTTGTGTACATGTGTGTACATGCATGTGTGCATCTACCATGGATGACACTGAATATTATTTCTCCTTCTCCTTCATCAGCCAGAGCCTTCATTAGGCCAAAGTGATGATTTTGGAAAGAAGGAAAATCATGCTTCTTTGTCTCTCTATTTGTCTCTATTCAAAGATTAGTGTCTACAAATTCAAAGTTTTGCTTTCTTCCCTGCTTCCTGTTTTTGTACCTTACATAGTCTGGATATTAAAAATATTTCAACATATTGGATCATTTCACAATGTGTCATCTTCAAGATATTTTATCATATTATTCTACTAGATGAGAGAAATAGCAATGAGTATAAGAATGATTGACAGAGAATCCAGTATAGTGGATTTAATGGCAGCTGGAAAAGTCAGCTGAAAAGAAGAAAGACAGTGGTGGGAAGTGCAGAGAGAGTTGGGATAGGAATATCAAAGAGGCCACAAATGTAGGGTGGTTGCAGTCTCTTCTCACCTGAAGGTTTGATATTTTCCCTATCAGGCTGCCCGCAGACCTCCAGATGCTACTCTTAAAATGCCAAGTCAGTTCAGAATAAGATCTTCCTCATTTGTTATTTAATAGCAAAGAAGATGGCCCAACTGAAACGTGGGTGGCTGAGAAGGGTGGACTTAATCTTACCCAGCTGTGCCAACCAATATACACCTGAGGCCAGGAAGGTGGGTTACTGTGGTCTATAGCATTTCCATCCAGGCTTCCTGACCATCTGATTACTAGTCTGGAGTACTTGGTCTTACTGTTGATTCTGGGCAACATCAACATTCAAGACAAGGGCACAGATTCCAGGACAATCATGAGACTGTTCCAACATGTCATTAGCCCAACAGATGCAGCTGAACATACATACATCCCTGTCCCCAGCGTGCAATGAAGGTGATGATTTGATTGTGATGAACTTTGAACCTGCCCTTTTGTAATGATCATCATGTCTAGAGGTTTAAACTTACAGAAGCTCTTTTCCTCCAAAGGGTGGGGACTTTGGCCTACCTCTGGATGATAATAGATTTTGATGGTTTCCAGAGGGCTTTATGTATAGGGCAAGGAGCAGTCTGGGATTAAAAAATGCATGCTTTTGTGTGCAAACTCAATGGAACATAATGCATATATTTCAAAAATGCATGCAACTAACAGATAAATTCAAATAAAAATGCTGAGAAAGGATTTGGAGAATTTTGGTAAGCTTGCGTTTTTATGATTTCCACAAACCTATGAAAGCAGTAAAACAAAACAGGAGAACCATTTGAGTACAGATAGAGGAAAACTCCAGTTGAACACTAGAATGTGCCTGTAGTCAAATATATTCAGGAACAAGAAAAAACCCAATCTTTTTCTGCCTCTAATAAATTCTTTATGTACCCCTTATCAAAGCTTTCCAGAGATGTCTGGCTAGCTAGGGATGTGCAACATTGGGAATTCCATTCCATTAAGCCTGGGGGAATTCTGCACTGTTTCTGTTCTGCTAAGCAGCAGACTGTAGCTCATGATGGGTTTTCTTTTCTTTACTGGAAAAAAACACACTTTGATGGAGGAGAGGGATTCTGTCATTTGTACAAATTTTGGGGAAATTGTTGTGCTGTTGTGATTGTTGTTTTTGCTGCTGCTGGTTACTTTGTGCAAGTGGAGATGACAAGTCTTCCGCCTCCACATACCATTTGCCTATGTGAAGCACAAATACCCTTGTGCTTCACTTGCAAATTGCTGAAGTGGAGGATAAAATTAGCACATTCTCTGACTATGTAAGTAGGATACGGAAAGAATGAGACTGGGAAGAGTATTTTCAAGAGGGGGGGGTATGCCTTGGGGGACTGCATGCTTGACATGTGGTTGAGTTCACTTATGAATGATAACCAATAACAAAAATTAAAGCAGCGCAATTTTCTAGAGTTTAAGATTCTCCCAAGCATCATGCAAATTGCCATCATTTCAAAAACAGAACAAGGAATCTGTGTTCTGTTAAACTTCCTACAGATAGAGTCAGTGCCAGTGGACAGAGAATAGAACAAAATCTGCAGCGGCAAATGAGTTGGGGGGGGAATCCAGCAAGTTTTCTCACTCCAACCAGAATTCTTCTGCTTCTCTAGTGTAAGTACTGTGGACACTGTGGATCCATCAGTGGCCCACTATATTATCTTTGCAAGACACTTGCAGGATAAAAAATATTTTGCATATATAGGTACCTAGACACCAGTGTTACAGGAGGAGAATTAGGTGAGGTATCTGGAGAACAGCCCTTGTCCAGTTTGTGGACACTGACAGACCTTGGACAGGTTCGTATAACCATGTTTGTATTGGGTCATTTGCTCTTCTTTGATAATAAAACTGAAGGGAGGGATGAATGCTTGCCTGTAAGAGGGAATTGTCACATTCCATTTCAAAGCAGCAGTGGTTGGAGCAGTCCCAAAGAAATCCCTTTTGGACCCAGAAGATTTCAATAACTTTAGGCTGGTGGCAAGTGTTCGTGTCCTGGATACAGTCCTTGGGTGGGTGGAAGCTAACCAGTTCCAGATCCTGAAATGGATTATCTGGCTCCATTTCAGCTGGAGTACAGGCCAGGTTGCAGCATGGAAAAAGCCTTGGTTGCCCTTTATGATGACCTGTGTCAGAAAAGAGACAAAGGGGGTGTGATCCAGTTGATTCCCCTGGTTCTCTTGGTAGTTTTTGATACCATGAGCTACGGTATCCTTCTGGAGCAATTCTGGAGCAATTGCCTGAGTTCTGACTGGCAGTACTTCCTTAGCAGGGGATTTCTGGCTACCTGGATATCAGCTCTAGAAGGTGATGTTTGAAGAAGAAATCTCATGCATTCCTGATTATGGACCTCTGAAGGTGTTGTTTCAGTGCCCCATGTTACTTAACAAAATGTTAAATGGGATTATCCAGAGTTTGACCAATGACAGAGAGCTCTCTACCTTTTCATCTTTATCAGGTGAAACAGTAGTAGAGGTAAGGTGAAACTAGACTGGAGCCTGGCAGTGACAATGGACAGGATGAGGACTAATAAACTAATAAACTAAGCAAAGCTGAGATGTTGTAAGTGGGTGGGTTCCCTGCAGCATTATGGGCCCCGGGCAAAGCAGTGTACTGGGGTCCCTATGACAACTACAACTACTGTTAATTTTGGAAGTTTTCCAATTTGCCAAGAGTTAGCATACACAGCTTGGTATGGGGCCCATGGGCAAGTGCCCATCAGGACCATGCGTTAGGACAGCCCTGGTTCCCTGGCCGGATGAAAGGTACTCCATCTGTTCTGGATACTGTTGTGCTTCATTTGAAGCAGCAGGTTTGTAGCTTGGTAATCCTCGTGGAGTTGTCTTTGAGCGTTGCATCTCTGGTAACCTCAGCAGTACTTTTTCCAAGCTTCAGTTCTTAGGCCACCTACATCCCTATGTAGACAGGAATAATCTAATTTCAATAGTCTATGGTTGACAACCCTCCAAGTTAGGTCACTGAAAAGTGCTCTAGGCTGGGTTGTGTTTGATCCTGGTTCTGAAGCTTGTGAAAATGTGGTAACTAGACTGATAGCAGGGACTGGAAGGTCTGGACATATAACAGAGTTCTGGACTGTTTACACTGGCTATTTGTACATTTCTGAGCCTGATTCAAAGATCTGGTTTTGAGCTATAAAAATGTATATGTCTCAAAACTTGCCAGTGTTCCTCTACTGGAATGAACACTAATATTGCCTGCTAAGGCCCTTCTGCAATTGCTTTCTCCCAGGGAGGTTAGGAAGAAAGCAGCATTTACTTTCTTTACTTTGGAAGAAAGTAAAGCCTTCTCTGAAGTGCCCCCGCCGCCACACACCTGATCATGGAACAGTCTCCCCACTGAGGCCAGCCTGGTTATATTTTCTGCATCTGGTTGAAACTCCCCTCTACTGTCACGCAATTGACAATCCTGGGATTTCTTGTTGTTGATCATTAAAACTGCTTATGTGACTGCATATATCTAATGATTTGTTCTAGAGTAAGAATATTGCTCTTTATGTTATTTAATGTTTAAAAACGGCCTGCATTGACTACTAGACAGTATAGATATTTTAATTACACCTTTAAAAGCCATAGAAAATAGCAAATTAGTTTCTAAATCAAATTTTCAACTGCCATTTAATTTTCCAAAGCTTTTCAATGATGAGAAATCATGGGAGTTATAGGCAAAAACACAGAAGGTGATAAAATGAGATGGAAGATTATTCTTCTTAAGGGACCAATATAAACAATAACAATAGTGGAACTTGCAACTTATTCCACATGGCTTTTCTTGCCAATTGTTCACAACCCACTACTCTTAGCAAATATTTGGTTGTTTTAGGTTCATATACACAGTCTATTCACAAATTTTAAAAGCGTGAAAAAGCTCAGGCATATAACCACATACACCAAGACCCCTCACTTTAAAAGCACCTTGGAGTTCCCCTTCTTCAAAGCCAAAGTCAGACTGATAAAAACCAGGCTAGAAGCCGCACTCCGCACTTCCAGAAGCAACCCCTAGTCAGTGGTATTACGCCTCCATGCTGTGAACAAGTTAAAAATTGTGGGTAGGAGGATTTCAGCTTTGGCGTGATAGGTAAGTAAATGGCTCTTCTTTTGCTATTCTAATTGGCATAAGTGGTCCTACTACGTTGCTTTAAGTGGCACTCCGTTAGTGCTGAACAGCTGTCAGAAGGGCCATCAACAGAGGTATCCATAGCAGGTTAGAAATCCTTAACATGATGTATTACCAAACAGTTTATCTATTGGACCTGTATCAAGTCTTCCTATAAATTATATACACAGATTCAGTGTTAGTTCAATATTTCAACTACACAATAAATTATCAGACTGATTCTCACACCACTTTCACAGTTCCCTTGCTCCACTGATTTATTCTTCATTTGCAAATGGTTGGGGCTCATTACCAGACCAATAATAACGCAAAATTAAGCACTTACAAACATAAATACTAGTTATTCTGATAGGTGCAAATGAAGTATCTTGAAATTTTATAACTCTAATGACTCTCACCATCATCAAATTTGAATAACATACAAAATAAACATGTGGACAGCTTTTAGCTACAAATTAATGTTACATTACTCTAAAAGATTTCGAATTACTGCATTTTATTTGATTATAAATAGCTGTTAGCTACATTAATGCACTTAACATGATTTCTAAAAAGTACATTATCTTCTGAGATGGAAAAGGCCTATGGAATACTGCTGACAGTTCCCTAAGAAACCCGTTGTTCAGTAATGACTTAACTTTCATTCAAATACATTAAGAGACTACATGGATGTGGGAAATGCACATCACAGGACATATGCCATAAAGATTTCATATAGCCTAATATTACTTCAACCAGTGTTATGTTCAACAGAACCAGTTCAGCCATTCAGGCAAATGAGATCTAAAAAATTCAGAGTGATGTTGAACTAAACTTTCTTTTGCATGTAGAAACAAACTGGGTCCTTTTCTCCCCCATAGGAGGAAAAAAATGTAGTAAAATATTTGTGAGAGGAACTGTGTCTTGCACTTACCTTACTTATGAGATGGTCACAGGGTGTGTGTGTGTGTGTGTGTGTGTGTGTGTGTGTATACGCACATGCGTGTGCATGTCAGTGTCACATTTTTCATTCCGCAGTTATGTCTCTGGCAACTCATGGGAAGAGTCATGTGGAAATTGCTTCCATGGCGTTTCTTTAGACCAGGCCATGAAGTCAGCCAGGAAAGCTGTATAGCAAAGGGAAAATGCATAATAGAAGGACAAGCACATGTGCAGGTTCAGCTCCCACATGATTATTAGGTAAACTCAAAAGCACCACCAATAGAAATTCTATAACAGCAAAAGATCCTTTCATTGGGTAGGGATGGACTCTCTTAAAGCTGGAGGACCCATTTTGGACAAGCACTACCTATCAAGAGGAATCAGTTCTATAAGAAGCCATCCCAGATGAAATGGATAACACTCATTTTTATGTCACTTCTTTGGGATGAATGTGGAAGTATGAATTTCTATTTTGCTTCCAGGAAAACAAACCTGACTGACAAAGCTACTACATATAATATAGGTTCTAGGGCAGGTGTTTCATAGCTGCCATATTCAATTATATTGATGGAAACCCCACACATATCTGAAATAAACTCCTGTATTAGAGCCCTCTGACCTCCAGCAGTGGAAGCATTTAATATTTCAACATCTGGAGCTGGCAGTGGCCAAATGCTCTCCATGTGTTCCTAACAGCTGGTGTGTCTGTTTTCTAAAAAGTTAGAGACATGTGCAGGGATGTGGCGGCATGGCATGCAGTCAGTATGGAGACCGCATGCTGATCCTACAGGCACCATTTCGATGCGGAAGCCTGAGACGTGCTTTCAAGCAGATGGGGCCAATGCATTCCAAATGAAAAGCAAGCTGTAAACCTTTATGAGGTCAACATAGCCACTAACTCTCACTCTCATATCAATTTGCTGCTTGTGAACAAAGGAACTTCTACATAATATACAGATGTGCATATACTATTTTATAGGCTTTCCGGTATTATTACATTTGCATTACATTTGTGAGGTAGCTGTTGCTACAGATTGATTTACTAAATTAGGTCATGCCTTTCAATATTTGAATGTCTTCTGATAATATATGCCCAGGTTTACCTGCAAAACTTACTTTCCCAATGTTATTTAACGTATCAGTCCCTTAGTCTGTTTAGCGGGGGAGGGGGGAGGTGAACTCTTACAAGGATTTCTTTCTTTGTCTTGCACCCTAGATTTTGCAGGATTTATCAATTATCTAGCTACAGTAGATGACTGATAACATTATTCAGGAAATAAACACTTGAGATTAAAACCATTCAAGCAAAAGAAAATTATATTATGCTAGACAGTATCTGTGATAGCTAATCCCAAAAGAATGCCGCAAAAATAAAATGTTCTAGGTAGTTTACTATTTTTGTGTGACATGATCTTTATTACAGCTTTAATACTATTTGTTTCCTTTAGAAAGCCTCTTTTCATAACGGGCTGCTACGGTTGGCTCTATGTTTCCATGCTTTAGTGGCCCCATCCCTGTGGGACATTTTAGGTCCTTGGGGTGACAAGATCCATAAGGAAGAGAGACAGACCAACATTCATTCCTAGCCTTCATTCTCCATCTCAGACTGAAACATTTCCCACTTTTAATATTTTATTCCACTTCCAAAATTTATCTTTCCATTGGCACCAATACAGGTGTTGTCTGTTTATATAAAGGAAAAGAGGGTAATAAATTAGCTAAAAGAGTTTAATCTCTTAAACTATAGTAAAATGCCTCCGGGCATCAACCCTTCTCTGAACACGTAGGTCACACCAACTAGCAAATCCAATTTCTTGTCATTTAGCAACATTTCTGGCAATATAACCTGTGCAAGCCTCATCAATATGAATGTGTACCATGTTAAAGCAGAGTAATTCTGGGTGACAGTGGGTTTGAGTCTTGCATTTCTTTTTTGGAGAAAAGGCCGAGAGTAAATATTAGAAAGGAATGAATTAGTACATACTTAATCAAGAAGGTAGAGAAGCCATCACTGCCTTCTTAAAAACACAAACTATGAAAGGGTGTTGTGCATATTAACATTTCATGTGGAGAATGCCACTCAAAGCAGATGTGGTCTGCTCCTGGCACACTCCATTAGGTGTTTAGCAGCCTTCCAATAATAGCAATGCACGAGAGAGAAAATGCTAGTCCAGGCTGATATTCAGACCACTTGAGGTTGTAAATTCCAAATCCCCTTCAGCAAATAGTCCATTTCAAAGGAGAGCACAAGGAAGCATGGGACTGAGCCAGCACAGTGCCACTATGTACAGGATGCGCTCTCCTCTCTTTCTGCACTGATGGCTCTCGCACAATGCGGTCTTAATCACTGCTAAGCATTTTCCTTTAGCCAAATGTTGCAGACGACATTGATTAGGCAGTGATCACTCTTAAATCACTACTAATGACAAGTATAATTTTAGCAACTGGGTTGCGGGGAGCAGCATACCAGGGACTGCAGGTGGTTCTGAAATGCTGTACTAACGAGCCTTTTGCCAAAATTACTGCAGTTTTCTTTTTTGCGTAAAGAATCTTGGCTAAAAAAGCCTATAGAGGATTTTAGGGGAGATACTCATTTTCATAAAATGCTACAGTAATATTTTAGAAGATGAGAAACATGTGATTTCTTTTCCTATCATACTGTAAGCCTCAAGTCAAGAAATGAATAAACTAAGCAGTTCCCTCTGATAGACATGTCTGTGTGTATTCCTCAACAAAATCTAAGATCTTTGGAGATAAGGTTTGGAAGCCAGAATATCCCTGCTTTGGGCAATTCTGCCCTGACAGTCCAAGCCAACCTATTGCTTTCCACAGTTTGGCTCCTCTTGGACGGGCTTGGCAATAGCACACTGCCACCATCAACCATCCACACACTTTCCTCAACTTCCCCTAAAAGAAATTAGAGGAGAGCCCGGACTGGCAAAAGGTGTAGGCTGATCCTTCTACCAAGTTCCTACCTGAGGATGCTCTGCGACTTCCTTGCCACCTGAAACACTGTAGCACTACTGGGTTGTCTTATTTTGGGATTCTTTAGATGAACCCTTAATTTCCAAGCTTTTCCTGCTGTCACTTTCTCTCCTTTCCTACTAAGTTAGCTACTTTGAAAAAGAGGAGAGGGAAATGGCAGCAATGGTAGAAAAGCTTTCCTATGGTGATGCTTTCTGATTTTTAGGAGATTTCTCACATGAAAGAAAGGAATCCTGACTTTCTCCAAGGAAGACAGCTTAGTTACACATCAGGTAGAGGAATTTTACTATCCACTCATGATATGTGATTTCACAATGTTCCTATTTCTTATTAATGTAGATGAACCAATGTCATTTTATTAGTATCCCACATGAAATGCCTTATACTGAGTTTTTTAATTTTGCGAACCTGAATAATTCTCCTTTTTGTGAGAAAGGTTTATGGAAACCCTGCCCCCTCCACCTCTTCTTCCATGTGCATTTGTGTGTGCCTGTGATTAGCAATGCATCACAAGCGGGACATGGAGAGTGAACATTTGGAAGGATATTGTGTTAAACATCAAACTGTATCATCAACTCTTGCCTGATTATTGAGGGGTTGCAAATATCACTTCAAACAAGACCTTATACAGTCAAAAAGTTGCTGTAAACTATTAAGTGCCAGGGCTACTCCCCTTCTTTTCCTGCCCAGAACTGTCTTTTGTAAATCCCAGCAGGCATGAGGATTATTGTTCCATGACCATCCCTCCTGCCATTTCTTGAAATCAAAATCTCCTGTCAGTATTTCAGTTTATGGTGGGCCATCTTCCTTGAATTTTGTGCTTGGTGTTTTCTTTGATATTTTCCATGGTCATGTTAATAACTCTGTCAAAAATCTCCAAGGCTGCACTGTGATCCTCCCCCTCGCCCCGCTTTGTTTTGTAAGGAGCTTAATCAGATTAAAGCAATAATAGTAACGTATCTTGAATGTAGATGAAGGCAAGCTGAGTCTTACCATACAGATGGAGGGGAAAAAACATGTTTGTTTAGATTTTATGTTTCAAGCTGCCTTGATAGGCTTGCTTTGTTTGAAAGCACTCCTTTGTTCATTAGACTTTCCACTTTATGATACAATATGTTAAAGGTGTTTAAGCACTCTCATTCAACACTTCATAGTTAACAAATGAGCACCTGCACTCAAATAGGTTCATTTTCTTTTGCTTTGACTGACATTCCATTTAAAGAGAAACGAAAAGTAGATTTTTCTTTTAAAAATATGCTGGTGGAAAAAAGACCTTGAAGAAACCCTTCAAGGGAAACAGCAATCCTTCTAAGTCAGACACCAATCAAGGGCAGCAAAGCTGGGCACCTCCTGATTGCCTTCCTACACAGATGGGTCCACTTTCCTCCTTCCAACTGTACTCACCATACAGACTCCTGTCAGTTGCAAGGATGAGAGGATGTTCTGGCCTCTGGTTTTTCCTTTGGCCATTGCTATCAATGGAGGCCTTGCTGGTCACATCATGAGATGGAGATTATCTTCTGGCAACAACTCAGAAGTAGGCCTTTCCCATGGTGCCACTCAGGTTATGGAATGCCATCATTCCTGAGATTTGGAGGTGCCAACTGTGGTGTGCTTTAGGCACTTGCTAAAGACTGTGCTGACTCTGGCTCTTCTTTTATCTCTTCTGTATAATTATTTTGTGTATTGTTTCCACCTTCTTTTTATTTTATCTTGGTTAGATAGTATGCTCCTGTTTGTCTTTCAGAATTCCTAATCTCTTTGATTTCTTTGATCTTCTGGGTAAGGTCTCTTGTTTTTATCTCTTTTCTCTTCTATTTATTTGCACATAAATTGAATATGTGAGGACCAAAGAACAATATTGGCCTGTCTCTGGTTGTATAAAAGGAGGTGAAGGCTCCCATTCCACCTGGGGCTGCTGGCCTGTTTCAGACATGATCAATAGAACCACCTCACCGCAAAGGCATACATCAGAATCAGCCCAGTTTAATTTCTTTTTGGAAAGTTCAAGTTTTGGTCATTTCTCTAAGCAGAGCAGACATAAGACTTTATGTACAAGAGATTACATTTTGATTTAATGAATGAATGGCGGCAAATCATATTCTGTGAGATAACTAGTTCTCATATGATCTATTGCCAATCAAAAACACTACTGCATCAGATAAAGCCTTTTCTATTGTTTATAGTATCATTGGCATTAGAAATGGAAAACAATTCTTTTGGGCTGTGAGCCTAGAAATTCTTAATGAGAAATAACCAAACATTGATTTACACATCTACTGGGTGCTGGTTGCTGTTTTGTTTTGTTTTTTTTTAAACTTTGTCATAAGCAGAAAGTGTGCTTTTTGAGTGCTACAAGAAACATGATATTTGAAGGATGGAAAAATAACATCCAGAGGACAACGTAATATTTCTCTTTTGTACCCTACATATTCAATATGCATCTCCTTTAGTGCAATATTTAAAGAATTTTGCGTATCAATCAAATTCTAATTAAAAAGGCAGACATCATTTTAAAAACAAACTTTCTCATATTAATTGATCCTATTTGAAAAGGACAAACATTTGGACTATGGTAGACTTTTGCTCTCTGGCACTGAACACAATTATTTTTCTTGACTTTTAAAAATGCAACTAAATCACACAGTAACAATTTCTGTGACACAGAATAAATCTGTATCACACAAGAAAACATCTGTAATTAAGGCAGCAATTCTTCGTTAAATTATTTGAGAGTAAATACCAGTGATTTTAGTGTGACTTTGAGTAAACATGCAAAGATTGCCCAGCAAGAAATCCATATGGCAAGATATAGTGCAATATATAAGCAAAGTTCTTAGAATCACCGAAAACTGTTTTGAAAGACCAAATTAGTCATGGTTTGAAATTACAAAATGAAGTCTTACTGAAGTTTAGTGTAAAGCTGATTATTTAAAGTAGCATCAACAGCTAGAAATATGCTCTTAAGTTATATGTTCAGCTAATTGTGTGGATATGCTTTCCAGCTTTTGCATGGATATTGTTATTTCTGTTGAATGGCCCTAGACCTAATATATCTGAAGCCACTGCATTGTTGGTTGGAAATTGGAGTGAATGGGAGTGAATTTTAAATACTTATTTTAAATGGTCTTAAACACTTATAGAAAAGCATATTTAAATTATACTTTAGGAAAGAATTTCATAAACTAAATAATTGTAGCTACACAAAAAGATCCACAGGAATATGTGACTAGTTTTATGAAAGTAACAAAGCATTGGACTACTGATACTTAATCTGCCTCTCAGCATGACACTAGCAAACGAATTTGCAAACTTTGAAAAACAATGTATAATTTGGTATGATGGGTCAATGAAAGGTCCCATTCTGGGCATATCTAAATTAATTTTGAATTCTACCCAAACTATGGTCTTTGATAAATAGAAGAATTTTGACCTTTAAAAAATTGAAATCAAGTAATGGCATCATATTTTTATATCAGGATAAAAGATAGCCACCAACATACAGCTGTACTGTCACCATGCAAAATAAAGAATAACAGCTTCATCCAGGAGCAAACATCAAATGGCATTTAATAGTTATATCAACCTAGCAATATCTCTGATGCCGATGATGATAATAGTCAAGCCAAAGAGGTAGTTTTAAGTGGTATTCAAAATTGTATAATAGGCAACGATACAAGAAAATAGTAACAATAAATTTGGCAATAAAAGTATGCTTTATGTTGTTCCAAGTATCCTCATGCATCATGAATTCGATACCTCAAGGTCAGAAAGGGGGAAGCAATTCCTAGATTTATAAGCTATACAGTGTGACATCCTAAAATTTGTTTCTAATGCTTGTTATATATAGTGAGAACTCATGTAGTGTGGTGGTCAGCATGCTGGGCCAGAATGGGAAGACCAATTCCCCCTCTAAAAGGCATGGCAATAGGATGCAGTGCTGATGTCAGGAAATAGCACTATGTGTGTGTCCACACATGCATGTGAGATGTGGAGCTGGAATTTTGTTCAACTCTGTGATAATTCCATTTGTTCTATCTTATGCCTATGCTTCGCAACATCATATCAATTTGCTGATAACACCCAAATTCTGTTTGCTTAATGTAATCACCACCACTACCACTCCACCACAACCCATATTGCCAAGTTTGCATGACACAACGGCCAAGCAGTTTTCTGATATGGAAAGTGGTTCCCATGGGTGCCACCATTTCATGCAAACCAAGTCATTTCCTCCTTGCAAGGACTCTAACAAAAATTTTCTCCCTGAAGTTGCTGTTGGGTTTGTTTTATTCTACTTATTTATCATGAGCCGTCCCGAGTTGTTCTGTAGGGGACAGGATAGAAAAGCTTTTTAATAAATAAGTATATTTTTATTAATTCAGTGTTTTATCTTGTTTATTTGTAATGGCCTATGGCTAAATGCAATAAACTGACTAAGTTTCTATTTTCATTTCAAGGAAAGTTTGCACTTAAGCCAATGGAAGCTTCTCTTGAAATGGAAACAGGGACTTCTAAGGAGAGATTATTGCTTAGGAGCATGGCAGAGAGAGAAAGAAACATGCTGCCCTTTCCCAATGTCCACATCCCTGGAACTCCTTAGGCTTAACTGGCTATTTGCATTTCATATGCACATTTTACCTATTCGCATAATGTGGCAATAAATGTCATATCTAGTTGCCCTCATTGTGTGCCTAGAAAATGTGACCAGATAATCATATATTTAAGAAGTTCTTCAGCCACAATTCACAAGTTAATTTTGGATGCTTTAAACAAAATATGAAAATAATTATATTGCTGTTGTTACTATACAGGAGGGTGCTAGTGGGCAATATCAGTGATAACACATCTGGAATCTGGGCCTGAAGACCTTAGTCTCAGGGTTCAAATTCTCCTCTTTTGGGGTCCAGATTTCTACAAGAGAGGACAATACTGCTTTTATGCCCTTTGTTCATCAAGCACTAATTACATCACACTAGCATCAGCAGTCATTAGCACCATCTATATTGGGGTGGCCAAACCAAGGCTCACAAGCTGCATGCTGCCCTTTAGGTTTAGTTTGTAGCCTGCATAGTGGCCAAAAAGCCTACAGAATAGTAGGTCCCTACTTGCCTCAGGCATGGACTGGGGACAGGACAGGACAGGACTTGCCTGATCATAGAAGGCACAGAATTGAGGCTGAGGCTGGAGTGCGAAATCAGGCCCTGTTGGAGCTCAGGGGACCGCATGACAGCTGCACTCCAGGAGAGGATTGGGTCCTTGCCAAAGCGTCTGGCACAGTAGCTAGTGGCAAGAGTTCCAGCCGTTTCCACTGCCAGACGACGTCTTGCACCTGAGCCTTTGAGGTGGCATTGTGTAGCCGCTCAATTTCTTTCAATATTCAGAGCTCAAAAGGAAAAAGAAAGGCCCCACTCTGAAAGGTTTTTAGTCATTTTAGCTTGAAAACATAGCAATGTTTGACAGAAGTTTACTAAGCAATATGTCATAGTATGTTTGGTGGCATTTACTCCTAGGTAAGTGTGCGTAGGGTTATATTAGCGGTAATACGTGTCAATCGCTTAGTCAAGTGATTTTGTCAGAAATTTTCAACAACTCACATCCAAGATGGAGACTCACAAGACTTCTAGCAGTAGCTAGCCTGATACTTGCAACAATGTCTGTTTGGTCGTAATAAATATATGAGGACCAAACGTTCATGTCTTATGGCTGTCATGTCTTGTGGCTCTCAAACATCTGGCTCTTCCATTGTGTGGCTCTTCTATTGAGCAAGTCTGGTCACCCCTGATCTCTATTCTGTATGCTACACATTCAGTATAGTATGTAGTATGGTCCTCACACAGCTGCATAATGGAATAACAGTGGTAGGCTGCACAGTAGTTTCACATTTTACCAAAAGAAGATATGGAATTAAAATATTTATTTATTTAATTTGTTGGGTTGTTTTTTTTTTTAGAGAAAATAGGAAAACAAATGATGTCTCAAAACTCATGGGTGCTGAATGTATGTTAATTTATGTCATGATCTGAGTTTTCCTCCCTTCACGCTTTCCAGACAAGAGATCATTTCAAATGTTCTTAAATCACCAAAAACAATCACTTCAGAAAGAATATCTGAGCATGTGGGGAGTAGTTTGTTGAACCCAATCTAACAATGACTTCTTCCTTTCTGGGAGCAAGCATGCCCTCTAGTTGGCTAGTCCTCCTCTCCTGATGCCAACACCATGGGGTCAAGAGTCAGTCCTGCTTCATCTGACTCTGAGAGTTCCTCTCCTGAGCTGTATTTCTAGGTTTTACTTATTCATAGAATATAAAGAAATAAAATTAGAAGGGTGGGTAAGTAAGCACACATGTCCGTGATAAAAGCAACTTCTGAAATAGCAAGGGTTGCTTTTATTGGGAGACAAAACCAGTAAAAATGCCAATGAATATCTTGGACACCTTTTTACAACATGTGCCATACCAATAAAAGTATATATCTCACCTAATGCCATTCCCCACATGGAAATGTGAACAAGAAAGAATGGCAGCCAATGAGATTTGGAAAGCAGGGGTGCTGTACTGATTCAAGTGCTGGAGTGGAATTCAGGGGATCCCGGTTCTAGACCCCACCTGGTCTCTCGGGTGGACTTAGTATCCAGGAGTGCTTTTTACCTACTTGGATGAGCAGAGCCTTGCTAAGGTTATCTGTGCACTGGTAACCTCATGCCTGGACTAATGCAATGCGCTTGATGGGGGCTGCCTTTGAAAAAGGTCCAGACACTGCAACTGGTCCAGCACAGGGCTGCATACCTGCTAATGAGGCCTGCATTTTGTGAACATATTATTCCAATCCTTCATAGGCTACATTGACTGCCAGCTGCCATCAGGGTCCAATTTAAAGTGTTTACAATAACATACAAAGCCCTAAATTGCCTTGGGCCAGCATATCTGAGGGAGTATCTGTCTCCATATATCCCAGCCAATCACTGAGATATGCATCAGAATCCCTTCTCCGAATTCCTCCCCACTATGAAGGGTCTTTTCTGTAATAGAGCCCCATTTGTGGAACACACTTCCAAGAGAGATCTGTCAGGAGTCTTCTCTTCTCATTTAGACATCAATTCGAAACATTTCTTTTCCATAACCATTTTGGTGAGCAAATTGAGTTGGTTTCATAATTCTTTATCATATTGGTTCTCTTTCTACTATTGCCATGTTAGAATTTTAGCTGCCAAACAATTTTATTTAAAAGGTTGCTTTAAATGGTTTTGTTATTAAGTGAATGTTTGGTTTTATTTCTTTGTTTTATTTTATTGATTTATCATGTTAGATTTATATTGAATCGTTTTACTTGTTTAATGCAATATAAGCTGCCCAGAAAGCCTTATGGCTATGGGGTGTGGCAAACAAGTGCAATTAATAAACAAATGAAGCTCAATGGGCAACTTTGGGCCAGTCACTGTAAGCCTGACTTTTCTCATAAGGTTCTTGTGAGGATAAATTGGAGAAATGGAGAACAATGTAAGCTGGCTTGTATTTCTTTCAAGAGGAGAAAAAGGTAAGCTATAAGAGTAATAAAGAGCTCTGTTTATGGGTTGATATAGAAATGAAATAAATACACGATTAATAAAAATATGGGAAGTGAGTAGCAGGAGGCCACTGACGGCAGAAATGTGCCCCTCTCATCACAAGATTAAGTAACTCTTATATACATTTCTGGTTCCCCCAAGGTTTTCCCAAAAAATCTTCTGAGGAGGGTCTTCCAAATTAATTTTCCCGTATAAGAAACTGGGGGAACAAACCATGTGAAAACTGGTTCAGCCTGATCTCTTGAACCCATCAGCTTGTGTTAATGAAACTTTGTTTGGCTTCCCTGGGTTCATTTGAGGAAGATTGCCTGGCTGGGCTTTGATTTTCACAGTTGGTGAAAAGTCAATGACAATTCAAGAATACCCAAGAGCATGAAGGAATGTGAGAAATAGAATGACAGCAAACCAGTATCAATGGTAAGCAAATTTGCTCCTGTTTTGCAATAAATTGCCAAAAGCAACATAGGCAAGTCTTGAATCAGTGTGAATTAACAACTTAAACTGGATTTGTGGACAAGCCAAATGGCCATCTACAATAATCAACAGAGATCATTATCAAATGGCACAGATACAAAAATGACAGTATAGGGAAAAAACTAGCAAAGTAATTTATATGCTGTGATTTTGAGCTTTCCTGTTTTATAGGTCTACCCTTTCACGCACCTCATCAATTATGTCTCTTCATTGTGTGTCTCTGAAAAGTAAGCATTTCTTCCAAGTTGTTTCTTGTCTCTTTTGGATTTCAGCATGATAGTTAGGAAAGATAAAATGCCCAAGGGGTCAAATTACTGAAAGTCTTTCTACTCGACAGATACTTAAGAGAAAATAATACTGCATTCCAAGATGCATGTACTATTGTGTTGGATGCAAGTTGGTGTAAACTAGCCCGCTAAACACCATATACTGTAAATGTTGCTTATGCTGGATCATAATACTTTTTTTTAAAGCTTCTAGGTTTTTGTAATAAAATGTAATGTAATTTAGATGTTTATTTTTCCTGAATCATGATACATTGTCAATTGCTTCTTGCAGCAACAAAATTATTCCAGTTTTATACTGAATGGTTGGCTGGATAAGGACCATAAGCTCATTCCAGGTAATCGTATTGAGATGGTAGGGTTATGTTACAGAGTTGGCAGGTTCACATGTAACAAGACGCCAACATAGGTGAATTCCTATGTGGGGCAGTTTGTTGCAGGAGCCTCCAGCACCATAAATATCCAAGCTACAACGACACCATATCATAGCTTATTAACCAAGTCACTTGTGATCCTAAATGAGGCCATGTGTGAAGCTGCCTGCAGACTGTGTGGAAAATTCATCTATTGCAGAATCTGGCAGCCAAGCTCTTTATAGAGGTTGTAAACTCATCAAGTGGTCTTGATGGGGTTATCAGAAGACTTGGACACAATTTGAAATGCTGTGTTTAAGCCCCTAAAACATACTGGCACTAGATAACTGATATACATTTCTCCATATTCTTCTCCTGTACTTCTGTCTCTTCAAAGCAAGCTATATTATATGAGTGCTCGAACTTTTGAAGGCTTGTTGTAGTGCTCATGTGATGATCTAGTTACAAATTCCTTAGCTAGAGGAACTCAAGTGGCTAGTTACCTTTCCATCTTTAGATGTATAGAAATCATCTTGTTCTGAAAAGTTTTGTCATTTCTGGAACTACCTTAGACTTAATTGACTACTGACTATAGATTTTTAATTTGACTTCTCAGGTTATCCTAGCCTGATTGCTGTTGTTTTATGATATAATTTGCTATTGTATTTTTAATATATAATTTTATTTTTAACTGCCTGCCAGGCTTTAACTGAGTGGCACAATATATATGGAGACTTGAACATTTCCTCTAAGTCTACTGTTTATCAAGAAGATTGTGTATCTCTGTATAAATATGAGTGTAGCATTTTTCCACCTTAGCCAATATCTTCAGTCTAAGTTTTCTTAAAATATTTGCAACACCACATCAAACATGATTTACAAAAAAACAACTAAAAACAAAACATTTTTCTTAAAAGAGGACTTCCACAAATGACACTGTATTGTTCCAGTTTTCCAAAACTTATCAGGGTCGAATCTTACAGGCTCTACATTTTCTCTGAGGGGCAGTATTATTTGGAATTCCTACTCTTAAATCCTGGGATCTTGGAACAGGGATTCCAAAGACCAACCACCTGCAGGTACAGAAGATATGTGAGTTCTTAAACTAGATAGCTAAAGTTGCGTTAGTGAATTTGCTCACCTAAGAGAACAGTATGAAGGGTTGACTTTCCAGATAAAAGAAGATGGTTCAATTGAAAGAGTGCTGATGATACAATAATGGCTTGATTCTTACTTCATAATGGACCCTTGAAATGGGAATGAACATCTCAATATGTGAACCATTGTGCTAACACTACCTAGAGTGCTATCCCTTTCTCTGCTTATTGTTGAGAAGAAAAAAGGAGCAGTAATTGTGGTATTGTCCCAAATTGTCCCTAGTCCAGCACAAAGCTGAAGTAAAGTCAGCCTTTTTCATGTTTGGATCTGGGGGAAAATACAGCTGGTTGCAAGTGCTCAGCAGAGAGAAAAGAGCTGTTTACTATGGCATTTTCCATCTCAGAAGCCAATTATTTCCCTTTGAGGGTTACAATTGTGTTATTAGACTCAAGTTCTATGGTGTCAGATATTTCCCAAATGTGGTTGGACAAGCTGCAGTTGGTAGTCTCCCTGTCATCAGAGTTAATGAGGAAAAGAAACATGGAAAAGAATTTGCAAATGTACAGAACCCTTAAAAAAAAAAAAAGGAACATGCTAACACTTGCTGTTTTGGGGCATGAACAATGTGGCTCATTTATTAAGATCTTTACAATTTCCTATAAGGTAAT
The DNA here is from genome assembly GCF_004798865.1 of Varanus komodoensis. NCBI lineage: Eukaryota > Metazoa > Chordata > Lepidosauria > Squamata > Varanidae > Varanus > Varanus komodoensis. The sequence continues at coordinate 26,400,527 of NW_025335269.1, read as the reverse complement.
CAAGGTGTTGTGGCTTGACAATAAAAAAGTGAAAAAGAATAGATCATCAAAATAACCTGTAAAGAAGCAGAGACTATGAACCGGTTGTCAGTACAATAAAATGAGTAACTCAACTGTCCATAGAAAGCAGGATCAGGGAGTAAAAGGTTAATGCAAATGATACGTAGTAAACTCCCAATTTGAGGGTCAATTTCTCTTTCTGCATCCCTCCATATTTCTCAGCTGGGAGAATTTACAGTGTGGGAAGAGGGGTGCAAAGAGAAAGGATTTGGAGCAAAGAGCTGGCCTCAGAACCACTCTGTGAGTTATACTAATGACTGGGAATGCTTATAGGGTTGCGGACTGCTAATAGGATTGAAGCCTAGGAGATTATTTCATGGAAGGAGTTCTGCAATTTGGGTACTGCTAATAAGTGACAGCAGTGTGCATGGCAAGCCAAGAGTTACACCCACCTCAAATCTTGAATTTTTCTGAGATGGCCATTTGCAAGCCACTAGTAGCCGCATCCCAGCCAGCAGTGAGTATAAAAATGCTGCTCTCTGCAGAGTGCCTCAATGATTTATTAAGATAATTATGTGATGACTGCAGATACTTAAACCCTATATAGATGTGAATCATAATAGCACTTTCCCATTTACCCTTACATAGAATGAATGTTACCAAAGGGCTACTGGAAAATTTGGGCTTCTAGAAAAAAGGGCTACTGGAAAAATGATCATGTTGAAATCAAAGGAATCACTGCCTAGTTTTTTGTTCTGAAAGCCTTTGCCTCCAATAGGCTTCACATTCTAAAGAGATGAGTTAATCAAGTGATACAAATATTAAAAGTAAACAGATAATGTCATGATGTACAAGTAATTTGGCCATTTTGCAGGGAATACACCATGTATCTATGTAGTTTTCTGTTCAATATGGCTGAAGAGAGCTGGGAGAAGAGGTGAATACACTAAATTGTAGAAATCAGTATTGAAGACAAGCAATCATGCATTTTTTGAATACTCCTTCTTAAAGCCATTAAATGCCCATACCCATCCCATACACAATGCCTGCAATTGGCTTTGAAAAGGTAAACTATCCTGTTATTCAAGATTGGTCTATTTACAGAAGACAATGTGGTGGTTGTTCAAAGAATCAGGTTGGGGGTGCTGATAGCATCACCCCATACCCATCTCTGAGACATCGTAAGATGAAGCAGCACCTATAATAATCGCCTGCAGAATTCTGAGATTATACTTCACTTGTATGGCATACTTTAGGGTATATGGTATCACCCATATCCAGTGATTGTAGAACTTGCTGTGGGTAGAAAAGCTACCTTGTTCTCATCCTAGGCATTTATCTAGATTTCCTAATTTGCACAACACATTCATTCTTGATTAGCAATGCACCGATTTTGTTAGTCTATTCCATCTGTACTTTGCATACCGTTAGGCATTTTTCATTCAATCATCTGCTCTTTGATGAAATCAGAGATTTTTTAGGGCTGTATGATCATTTTATTCCACTTTATCACTATTGCACGTTAACACAAGCAGACATTAATATTAATGCACATTAGTTAGCACACGTACGCCCTAGCACTGTACTTCTTTGTTAATGTGCATTAGTGACAATACATACTTGGGTAAATCCTTTCCCCCAAAGTTTTTTTTTAATTTTAAAGTCTGAAAGCTAGATGGACTCTAGCTGACTAGGAAAAAAACCAGATTCACTGCAGATTTTGCTGGTCAGGTTTAGAGAAGTCTTTTGAAACCAGGGTAGATTTCCCTAACATTTATATTCTTCATGACACAATTTGTAGAAAAAAATGGTGCAGGGGTGAATGGAAGTATTTGTTTCTGTTCATACTTAATGAAGAGTATTTCCTTCTCCACAGGATCATCATCATCACAAGTCTCTGTAGGAATTTTTGATCCTATCGAACAAATCATGCTTGCTTGACTCTCTGAGAAGAGAAAATGCATCATATTTTGAATAGAAAATGATTGATGTGGTGCATTTTGTGCTTCTGTTTTTGCTACTTTCTACACATCATTCCCTAATACATAAATCGCAAAAGAAATGCACGTTAAAAAGTCATTATACTTGTTCTAGGCACTTCCCAATAAATTCCAGAATTGCTCAGCAATTATACTTAAGCAACTCCAAATACTGTACATATTGTACAATCCTTGTTAACCATCACATATTTTAATGTAATGTATGTAGTGTTGCGAAAAAATCTAGTGCAGAAGACAGTGCAGTGCCAAGAATGCCAGTGTGTGTATTTCTGACGATAAAAAGGCTGAGTGCTTGCCAGCAGCAGCTTGCTGTCAGTAAAAACGAATCTGAAACAGATGCCAACTGCGTCAACAGCTTGAGCCCTATCAATTTTTTATTAGTCAAAGGCACAAATCATGACAAAAGTACATAGGTGCAAGCACATCAAAGGATTCCATTATTTTATTCAAACTAAGGTATAAAGCTATCAAGCAATGCATTTTTCAGGCAGAATATTTCCTGTCTACCACACCAGTGTAAGCATGTTTGATGGTAATCTCCTTCTCTCCCTCCTCCCCCCCCCAACTCTCTCCCCGCCACCTCCAAAAATCAGTTTAGGAAAGGGAAATGGCTATTTTTCTGCATTACAGAGGCGGGCAGAATGTAGTCTGCATTGCACCAGTGGACCACTAACCAATTTCTGCTGGTGGACACCTAATAACTGATGATTTGGGGATTCTTGCAAAGGCTAAATTTGATGAATCTGATCAACTCCAACAGATTACTTCGTCTATAAGGATGTACATGTGGGTCACTTGAACAGAACAGTTAATGGCTTTGTTGCTAAGAATCTACAAACATTTCATCTTTGGGGCCTAGGCCCACTTCTCCCAAATGCAGCTTTCCAAGGTTGTTACCTCAGAATCTGAATCAGAACTGGAAGAGACAGGATCAGAAGTCTTATCTGAAATGCCAGGGCCAACAGTGTCAGCAATAAGCTAAAGCAAGCTGTTTCTATGGAAAACTGATTGAACCAGCAGAGTCAGATGGAGATGGAAGGAACAAAATCAGTCCTATGGTCCAACAACAGACCATAAGGGCAGACCAATTAAGTGGAGTCTGATATCCCCACTGTCTGGCCCAGGAGCTCCTTTTGCTTGGAAAGGGAGGAGAAGAATTCCATTTGGAACAATGCTGTCGGAGACTGGTATTCTCTCCAACCTCCCAAGAAATTCAGAACAAGCCACTTCTAACTCCAGATTATGTTAAATTGGCTTTATGATACACAAGAGGAGTATTGCAGAAGTTATTACCAAAGACATCAGCCAAGCTAGAATATCAGATGCAGTGGTATCTCAGCTCACGAATGCCTCAGTTCATGACCAAATTGGGTCACAAACAGAAATTTTGGCAAGATTTAGCCTCAGGTCGCGAACTCCACATTGGGTGACGATCGTAATCATGCCAGTATTCCCTGCACGGGCATGATCACAGGCGTGCTGTTGGAGGGGGGGAGAAGGCCGTGATCGCCCATGTCTTCCCTGCACAAGAGCGCTGGGGAGGGGGAGATGGCCATGATTGTGGGCATGCTTGTACAGGGAAGATGGGCGTGATCACGATCATGCTTGGGGCGGGGGAGACTGCCGCAATTGCGCCTGCCTTCCCTGCATGAGCGCGCCCACGATCACGTCCGTCTTCCCTGCATGATCATGCTCAGAGGGGGGAGATGGCTGCGATTGTAGTTGCCTTCATGTAGGAAGGTGTGATCGTGCTCAGGGGTGGGGGGAGATGGTTACAGAACGGTTAACCTTATTTACATTCAACCTTATGGGGAAATTTGACTTGGGTCACGACCAATTTGGGTAATGACCAGAGTCCCGGAACGGATTAAGTTCGTGAGCCAAAGCACCACTGTATTAGGGAAACAGCTTAATGCTAAGCAGTTGGTTTCACACTGAAGCCTTCTCTCCACTTAGCTGGGAGGAATATTTGTTGATGGAAAGGAGACAGGAAGGAAAGTACATGACATTGCATGCAGCACTTAATACGTGGAGGTGGAGTTTTGTTTTCCCTAAACACTGGAATGGGAATGCACTTAACTTATGTTCTGAGCCCTTCCTTATCAAGAATAAACAAGGCCAGAGACTGTTTGCAGCATATCTGTGATCTTGTTACAGTTGAACATCCTATCTGTTTACTCAAGTATTTGCCATGATTTTGGCATCCAAACTGGCTGCTATTTTTCTCAGAAGCAGAAAGGTCAGTCCTCATCCAAAAGTCAAACCTATCATTGATGCAAAATCCAAAGGCAATCTCTGAGCCAAGCTCTTTTGCCAAGTCACATATTAAATGCATTTCAGCTACTCTATGCTTTAAAAAAATGAAATAAAATGAAAATAACCAAGCATGTAATTTTCAATATATTTACTTGGTTTATTTAGTTTTTAAATAAGGGTTATTATTAGCATTTATTAGACACCTATAAAATTGACTCCCTAGGCAACAAACAATAGTTTTAAAACAGAGCAATAACTCAATAAAATCTGACAATGTATCTAAAATAGTGCAGCAACACAAAATCCAACACAATAAGATACAATCAACATTTTGAAGGAAGTAAAATAACAAAGATTTTAAAAGCCAGGGAGAGAAAGAAAAGTTTTAACCTGGTGCCAGAGAGAAAATAATGTTGGCATTAGTCAGGATTTCCTAGGAAAAGTCTTCCACAATCAGAGGGCTACAGTCAAAAGAATTATCTGACTAGTAGCTCATCTCACTATTACTACTACTACTACTTAGTATTTATAGGCCACCTCATTCCCACAGACTCTGTGCAGTTTACAAGAAATTAAACCAACACTGATTAAAATTGACTAAAAACAATGAATTAAGTAACACTGATATGAGAATTAATCTGGGAAGACCTGCCAGAAGAGAGACAACTATAATTCCCTCTTAAAGGTGGCAGTCTGGGAGATCAGACACATCTCTTCCAGCATGCCATTTTACAGCTTAGGGGCAACCACTGAAAAGTACTCAAGGTAGTTGACACTAATCCTACAGAAGCAGACTGTAGAAGATTATCCCCAGGGGACCTTAGCTGACAAGATAGAATGTATGGGCAAAGGTGCTCCAGAAGATATTTTGGACCTAAGCCATGAAGGTAACTTCCAATACCTCGTACTGCATCAGGAAACATATTGGCAACCAGTGCAAATAGGTTATGTGGTCTCTCCATGATGTCCCAGAGACCAGCTTGGCTGCCATATAGTTGTAGTTTGTGGACTAGGGACAAGGGTACAAGCCCAGTGAAAAGCGCATTGCAAAAATTGAGCCTAGAAATTCCCAGCACATCTTTCAAGCATGCAGGCAGGTGAGCTGGAACCCTGAAGGAGGCACTGCTGATACAATGTAAGAGCTCCCTCAATGCCCCAGCCCCTGGACTACCAGCCAAGATGGACACGGACTGAGAGGGCAGGTGGTTTTTCTCACCAGTCCAAGCAGCCTGTCAACACCTTCGGGACCTACACATTGAAACTGATCCAGGATAACCCCATTCACAGAGTTGTTGCACACCTCTGTACTGATCACCTCCATGATCAGAACAAGCTCATTTCTCTTATCTGAGAAATTTTATCTGCAAAATGGTTGTTAAAAATGTCACAATGAGCAACTGATGGTGCTAAAGATGGGTTAAGAGGAATTGGGACAAATCCCTGAATTTGCAGACACAATATGAGCAGAGAGGAAAGCCTTCTTCACTGCTCATATCACCACCCGCTAGGAGCAAAGATGCTCTTTCTAAAGTGTTTTGTCAGAGATGAGTCTATATTTCCGCCATTAGCACTCCAGTCATTGTCCTTCCTGCTTCATACTTAGGAGCTCCTCTGTATACCAGGAAGATCATTTAGAAGCAAAAGAGAGAGGACACTCAGGAGCAATCATGTCTAAGGCCCTAGTCAACTCCTGATTCCACTAGAAACAGAGTCATATGGAAGTAGGTTCTCTGTCAGATATCAAGCTTTGTAGGTGAAAGCAAGCACTTTTAATTGTGGTTTAAAAACAAACTGGAAGGCAGGACTAGGCAGGATTAAAGTGATATGTTCATTATTGCCTGGTATGAAAGCATTTAACACACATACAATCAAGCTATGGAACTCATAGGTACAGGATACAGTCATGGCTGCCAATTTGGATGGTTTTCAAAATGATACTATCAGAGGCTAGTTATTATGCTATTTAATCGCTATAATCTTCAAAGATAGTCCTATGTTTAATGCTCTTTCTTAATCAACATTTTCACAAAGGAAAGTGTACATTATGTGAAAACATTCACCCAAGGTTATGTTAGTGAAAAGAAGTACAGAAAAGTGATTAGATGACATATGATGCATATTCGTTTAATTCAAAGCCTTCCAAGCTTTTCTGCCTGCATTACTGATCAACACTAGCCAGAAGAATGATGACATGTGATAGGAGCTTGGGCAAAAATATTCAGAAGGACGCAAGTTGCGCATCCATGATCTAATAGTAGAATATTCTATAAGAATACAGCTTATATGTAAGCTTTATTCCAATCAGAAGTTATTCTTGACTGCCATACAAGGATCATTTACTCTAATACACAACAGAAGTGGATGAGTGTTGTTATATACATGGAGGAGCTCTCCAGGTATACAGAAGTACATATATTTGTGAATTAAAAGAAAATGGTGTTTTAAACAATTTTTAAAAGTCTGGCATGCTCTTGACTTAAGCCTAACAAGTGCAGTTGATCTTACAGAGAAAGGATAGATAGAACTAAAGAAAGCAGACATCAGGCAGATTGTCTGAATCTAATAATCAAGTTTATGGTTCAGAGAATCGTGAGACATGCAGTGTTTATGTGTCAGTTGATGAAGAGGGGGAAAATGGAAATCAAGAGTTGGGGAAGCAAGTATCCTGAATGGGGGATTCAGGTTAGGGACATCTTTTTCATCACCAGAACAATTACATAGTGATTCAGTTCTCAGGTTTGGAGCTGGAAGCTCTCCAGCACTTACAAATTCAGCAAAGAGCTGCTTGTCTCAAAGTGTACTATTCTAAATTCCACATTAAATCGCTTGCTGACTGTGCTAGCCCACTTGCCTTTTATACCTAAGTTTCAAAATGGAAGTTTCTTTTATTTTATTTCTTTATCAGGGGTATTTCTAACCCATCCAATCACTGTACACCTCTGGACGGCTTACAATAAATCACCCAATAAATGCATCATAATAACCCATGACTGAGGATAAAACCTAATTAAAATATTTAAACTTTAAAATAGTGGGTAAATGAAAATGTCTTGACCTGGCGCCGAGAAGCATATAACGTCGGCACCAGGCAAACCTCTCTGGGGAGCACATTCCAAATGGAAATATAGTTGGGTATGACAGTGCACTTTTTTAGTCTCTATTAACAATAAAATTTATATTTACTAATCACATTTATGAAGGGTCCCAAAACATGCTGAAAGGAGAGATTCAAGCACTCTTAAGGAAAGAGGGAAATAACTATGAGAAGTTAGAGAAGCACCAGTTAAATGCATCTCCTGTTCAACAACATGTGCATGTTCATCTGATTGTCGAATTGTGATTAATAAATCATCCGCCTTTCAACAGATTAATCAAATAAGTTTAAATTACTTTGAATGATATTACAAACTTAAATTGGGTGCATTTTTAAGATATGGAAAGAAGCAAAAGTAATTAAACAGTTTAATAAACAAAGGCAACCTCTCCTTTAAAGAAGGAATATTAAATATTGTTAATATTTAATTGCATGCTCCATGACAGAATCAAGTTAACTCTTAACTCTCAGACTGACTGATGAACATTGGTTTCAATCAACTAAAGAACTAAAGCTTTAGTTGATTCATCTACTGATTACATTTTGAAGCCCCAGTAAAAATACTGTGGGATACACGAATTGTAAAAACAGGTGTTGTTTTTATAGCTTTTATTCTTCAGCTCAAAGCACAGATGAGATCATACCTGCTACTTTATACTGGATCTCAATATAGCTGGTTGACCTAATAGTAGAAGAAAACAGTCCAGACCATCACATAGATCCATCCCTATGCCCACTGTCCCCAACTATTCATACAATCAACCATGTGTCTTTAGTGTAGGCAGATAAGATTTTCCTAGCCATCTACAGGATATTACCTTATGGGTAGCTGGGCTTGGAGTGCCAGCTCCATGTAATGGATTTGTTTGCCCACTAAGGTATAGAACAAATGGGGAACACATACAACTGTGTGTGTTTATGATCTTCCATGTGATTGGGAACCCAGAAACAGGCTTATGTTTATGATCTTCCATGTGATTGGGAACCCAGAAACATCACCTTTCTCCAGAATGGATGTAAGGCTAACTAACCTGTAATTCTCCATGTCCCCTCTACTAACCTTTTTGAAAAATGGGACCATGGATGCCACCCTGCGATCCTCTGGAACTTCTCCCATATGCTTCCTATGCTGAATTCTTTCAGAAGGCAGAAATCTGAACTTGCATCATTTATAAATACTAGGCCTGTGGTTTGGATCCAACATATTATGGCAGCTGCCAGATCCCACATGCCCCGAAAGGGCTGGTAAGTACCCATTTCTTTCTTTTTTATTTAAGGTTTTTGTACACCATCCCACTTACTAAAAAAGTCTCTGGGCAGCTTACAGAGAGCGATCCAAAAAACAGGTGGACTACTTACCTGCCAGGGGGACTCTCTATGGTGGTTACTGGCACCAGTTAGACCCATGGCATCACCAAATCACAGGATATTCCCTATGGATGCTGAGTGGCTGTTCAATTCCACCAGTTAATTTCCCATAGTGCAATGCAGCAGAACATTTGGGAAAATGGCATCTGTCCTGAGCTGACTGGAGTCAGCAGTTACCTAGCTTTGGTAGTAAATTCTGCCACAGCAAGTACAGTGCTAAGGATAAAATTGGAGACTCCTGCTTCTGTCTAATACTGCGCTTCCTGAGATTAGGTTCAGCAATGTAAGTGCCTCTGCAGTGAATTGTCTCACAGAGCACTTGTTTCAAATAGATTAGATATGAGTTGGAAAATTTGCAGAGATTATAGGAAATGACATTGCCTGTTCATTTTGGTAGAAAGGTAGAATGTAAATTTAATCATCTCAAAAAATATAGTTCTGCTATTGCACTTGTTATAATCTGATCAACAATGATCTCTGGTTGAACAACTAGACAATCAGTGTTCTGAATCACTGGGAAGAGTAATGAGCCAGATGAGGACTAGTAAACTGTGACACAAAGAAGACGGAGATACTGTTAATGGCTGGTTTGCCTGCCCAGATGGATGATATGCAGCCTATTCTGGAAGAAGTTTCACTGTTCCTAAAAGACCAGGCTCATATTTTAGAAGTGTTTGTGAATATAGCCTTGTTAAGAAAGGTAGAAGTGTCTCAGTGACACAGAACACCTTTATCAGCTTAGGCATATATACCAGCTGTGTTTTTACATGCACAGAAATAACCTAGCCACAGTGATCCATATTCTGATAATTTCTCATTTGGATTACTCCAGTGTGTTATATGTAGGGCTGCTTTTTAGTCTGAAAACTTCAGCAGATCCAAAATAGGGCAGGAGGGTTGCTAAGGGGGACTCACCAGCATAATCATATTAGCCCACTCTTTCAGCCTCTGTGTAGGCTGCCTGCTGGTATTAACATTCAAACTCCTACATGGCTTGAGTCTATGTTCCCTAAAGGATTGTGTCCTCCCATATATATCTGCCTAGACCCTAAGATTATCTCCAGAGGTGCTTATGCAGGAGCCCCTGCCATAAGGTAGGTGGCTGTTAAAAATAAGACCTCTTTCTGCCATGGTCCCCTGATTGTGGAAAGAACTTTTCAGAGAGGCTCACCTGGCACCTATGTTGTATTCCTTTTGGAACCAGGTAAGGGCCTTCTTATTCTCCTAGGTATTTTCACTTTTCAAGCTCTCTTATTTTAAACCCTTTCTTGTTCATTAAATCATAGTACTTCTGCTAGGTTTTAGTTAGAGATTGACTTCTATTTTATGTTCCAGTTTTAAACTGCAAAATTTTTAGACTGCATTGTATGTTGTTTTGTATGCTCTTTGTGAACTGCCCAAAGAGCCTTGACTATGAGGTGGTGTACAAAAGTAATACTTTAAAAAAAAGGCAGCCTAGAAAGACTACAGAGTAACTGTGCGTAGATCAGCAAAACTGTGAAGGGTCAGGTGTAGTGATAATCTTGTTCAGGAATGGATACTGTTTCCTTTGACCTCAGACCCCCAGCATGAAGCACTACTTCTCAGCAAAAGCAAATTTTCCCCATGTGTGATTAATATGATATTGCATTCACTTAGCTACTCGCCCTGAAGAAGATTTATGTGGGTACAGCGGCCCAGATTCCACTTGCCATTGCAGTGGCTGCTGTCAGGTTCTCCACTGATAACCACAGTCAGCATGTCTACCCTAACAATTTAGTTGCTGGCAGAGCCAGGCTTAGAATTGGGCTGTTAGTTCTCAAGAATAGGTAATTAAACCTTGATATGTCAACAACAATTTGTGTTTCCTATTGTTCCCAGCAGGCCTTTTGAGCAAAAGAAACTCACCTCCTACAGTTTATTAGGATAGCCTTCACCTGCCTTGACAGCTGGGGTCCTTACAGCCTGTCATCTCGCCTCCTCCATAATCAGCGCTTTGCAAGGTGAATGTGTCTGATTAGATACACGATTCTGCGCACAGTTACCTGTGGCCTACTGATCGCAGTAACTAGCAGGCTACATTAGCACTGATTGGGGAAAAGGAGAATCTTCCACTTACCACACAAGAAGATACTCTAATCCCATCCATTTCAAGCTGTCATTCACAGACTGTGTTTGCATAAGAAAAATAAGGATAATTACTTGATGGCCGGTGGGTATCCCGTAAAGATGTGACACTTTTAGGCTTGCATCAAAAATATGTTGCTTGCACTCCTGCTTCCCAAAACAAGGTGAGGTTCCATGGAGAACTCTCTGTGGCCTTGGCACCTATTGCAAACTTACAACATTTGGCTGTGTTATCTATAAATATTCAAGCAGAAAGCAGGCAGTCCTGCTAAACAAGAGATCCAGTACTTCACTTCAGCTCCCATCCCAGAGAGAGGCCTTGTACCTATAAAATGCCAGCTCACAACCCTCAACCTCTAGCCCTGCTCAGGTGTTCAAAGAACTTGTAAGAAAGGAAATCTCCATGTAATGAGGAGACCTGATATTGAAGGGTCCTCAATCTATGGGAGGATTCTGACTTTTAAGCATTTCAGATGGGACAGAAAGATTGGGAATGTATCTTCCATGCACAACCCTGATGCCCTCTTCATGCATTCACAACAAACACCCAGATGCGGCTTGGTCACTTCCAAACATAAACATTCTATGTCAGGCACACTTCATACATGTCCTCTCTACTTAGTTGGAGTGTACCTATTGCTGTCTCCAAACTCTGATTGCTCTCTTACTCAAAAATGAACGTAAAGGTCTCCTGTCGGCATCCCTCAGCTGACAATTCTGGCTTACTAACCAGAATTTCCTTTTAAAAAACAGTGGTAAGTCCTCTGTGCAAATACACTTTTAAACCAATGCATCAGAGTTGTGCTGAAGAAGCTAGCATCAAAGGTTGGCAAAAGGGGCCTTCTGTCAAAGGCCCTGTGGCTCAAAAGCACCCACCACCAATTTGTCAAAGCTGTGGCTCTTTAAAAGCCTCCCCATTCCGAGAAGTGTCTTTAAGCAAATGAGACTGGTGCTGCTGCATTCGTGCTTGCTCTTTCAACTTCCTGGACTGGGTCCCAGGCACTACTGAAGCCTGTATCTGTTCCTAGCAAAGCAAGAGATCATGAAGAGGTGCCAGTGACAGCAGGCAGCAACGGCAGCAGGAGACCGCAGCAGGAGCGCACACAGTAGCTCACTGAACAACCAAATGAACTTTAAGGGGGAGGTTGGAGAAGCACAGAAGTGGTGCCAGCAGCTCAGCTGCTCTCCTCTGCCCAAGTAAGACAGTAAACCAGAGAGTTGCAGCTGCTGTGTGTAGATGCCACCCATCCATTGAGCTGTGCTGCCAGGAGAACTACAGAAAGTATTGCCGTGGTGGCTGATGGGTTTCCCACATCTGCAACTGAATGTATGTGATACAGCTGCTACATTCCACATAAGCTGTCAGCCCTTGCATCTTCTGTTCAAAGCAGCACAAGAAGAGAGATGTTCTGTGCTTAAGTGTGCCACCAGGTGAGGAATTGCCCAATGAGGTAGCCGAGAAGCTGTACTCGGCTCCCCAGTCATATATCTGGTTGTGCCCAACAAGGAAATAAACGGAGACTTTACACTAACTTTCCAGATGGTACAAAGAGGAGGTTCTGTTCAGCCACTTGTTATGGGACTGTGGGCATTTACTGGAAGGACTGAAAAAATCTGCTTAGTGTGCTTACCACTGAGGGATTCTGATTTTGCAGGTTGTCCCTGCTGCAGATAATCTGACACAATTGCAACGTCTATATTGAAGTGCAGGAGGATTTAAACACTGGAAGTGCCTGGCTAGCAAAGATTCCTTGCACTTACTGAAGATCTCCAGCTATTACCTTAGTCACCACATCATGTGGCAAAGCTGGAAGCACTATCATTACGAAAGACTGCTGCAGCCTGAAAAGCGGACCTGGCATCAACTACTGTGGTTTTTGCTGGATGTGATTTGCTGCATGGCCTGAAACAACAAGCCTTCAAAGAAGCATCACATAATAAAACATAGCGGTATTTTCCAGAGGCTCCTCAGGTGACACTGTTTAGGGTAAAAACGTGCAGCATGAGAAAGTGGGGGCCAACATGCACTATCTGAGCAAGTACATGCCAAAGTTTTTTGTGACAGAAATGCCTATCCAACTAATTAATAAAAGCTAAGTATTTCAGCATCACTTAGTTAACTAGTGGAAGTCAGGGAGAACCTTCTGGAGTTTCCTGGTGTTGGAATTGCTGTATTGGGCATACTAACAGAAAAATATGGATTGCTGGTATCCAACATCCCTGGCTAATGTGATGATGACGGTGGTGCCAATATTCTGGACAATACAAAGTGCAAGTGGAAGTCATTCTCTTGGAAATTAATTCTCCGGCTTTCTTTGTGTGCTGGTCTCTTCACAATTTGAATGCTGCAAAGATTTCTGGGCCTGGCATGATTTTTCTTAAGCTTCAATCACAAGTAAGCTTTTATTTTTCTCAAGCACCAAAATGCTTAGAAGTAGCTTCAAAATATTTGTTAAAATTGATTCCGTGACTCTGTCTCAGGTTCATCAGAGTGCTCAATCTGTGCTTTTGCTGTTGTCACAACTCACTGGAGCCTTAGAAGAGTTTACTCATGCTACAGCTATTCATTATGACAGGTTCTCGCAGGCAAAATGTTTACAAACTTTTGTTTGTGAATCCAGGTATGTTGTGTGCTTTTGTGTATAGTATGACATTTTCTTTTGTGTTAACTAAGTTTGCCAAGTTCTGCAATACAAAAATGGCTTCAATGATTATTTTCTGTCAGGTTTGAAACAGGCTGAAACCAAGCCTGTAGATATCTTAGAAGAGCTTGATATTTCTGTTTGATATCCCTTGATATCAGGAATGTTCAGGAATGCTCATACAAAATTGCTTACCAGAATGGCAGAGTTTTTGCACCCTGCATCAGAGTTTAAAGAAATATTCTCCAGGCCTCTATATAAAATTGTCATAGAGAATAGATTTGTTGTCCTGAAAATATTTTCCTCCAGGTTTTGGTTTCTGAACTGGTCCGTGAAGTGGCAGAATTATTAAGCCAGTAATTGAAATTCTCTGATCCTATAATTCATGAGAAGGATATGTTAGATGAAGTGAAGACATGTGATGGAACGCTGACTTGCCATTTGTCCTCATGGGAGACTGTATTTTCTCACTGTTATCGAGCAGAGCATAACCAAATACTGCTGTGGCTCTGAATCGGCTGCTGACAATTCCAGTGTTGCATCAGCTGTAAGAAGCTTCAGCAAAATGAAACTCGTGAGAAACTATTTCAGATCACAAATGTCACAAGAACAGCTGAATTCCTTAGTGGTCCCAACAAAGCACAGAACATAGGGATTTTGATTCTGTGATTCATTGTTTCACCTTGGAAAGCATTTGACTTACATGTTCGCTTTCTGAAATTGAGGCCTGGCAGTGTTACATGTTAGTACAGTATGCCAGTCTTTAAAGTTCTACGCGTGATTTTGCAATGTATGGAAAACAGACTGGATTTCTATCTGCAAGTGAAAAATTCAGGTTGCTTAGTTAGTTGTTTGTTTTTCCTGCTTATCCCCAGGTTACATCCCTAGGTTATATACTGTTCGAAAGAAAAATGTAAAAGACAATTGGTGAAGTCAAAAATGCATTTTGTTTTTCGTTGGTATTAAGGCTTTCCACGTAGGTCAAGTCTTTAGTTTAAAAGGGTGGGAACAAAGAGGGAGAGGTGTGACTTGACGGGAAAAAAGGGGTACCAGAGGCAGATATCCTGCTACCAAAGGGCCAATGAGCCCAGAAAACTGAATAAGAGAAAACTGAATACACACAGTGGAACCATGCTAAGCTTCAACTAGGCCACAGAGGATTTTGTTCAGTAGATAGATCAATTCAGCAGAAGAATTATAGCTCATGGTAACCCCTTTGTCATTTTTTATCCATTTCACATATAACTTTGTGCTGCAGTTCCATGTATAAGCAAATGCCAGTAATAAGAATGTATAAATTGCACTTTAATGCATAAAATAGATATAATTTTCTATCAACTTCTGCTTTTGAATAAGTATTGAACCTTTGCATTCAATTTTGCTTTCTTTGTCAGTTTAGTATTAAGTATTTTCAGTAACTAATTATAGGCACCCAAGAAGACCCTTACAGGAAATGCAATGTATGGAGAGCGAATCCTTATCACTTTCCTCCTCAAAAATATTTGAGCCAATGTCACTACTGCCTCATGGCTACAATCCTTAGGGAGAGAAATCCTCCACAGCAATTGATGAAAAATTTTCTTCCCAATAGTTCTACTGTTGGAGGGATAGTTTTCATTCTGCTAGCCCCTCTTCCCCATGTGTTGTGTTTCATGTAAGGATATCCCTTTACCTAACCATAGTCAGGTAAATAACAGCTTGATACTTAGCCACACTATGTATAAGGTTTGCCCTTAGTCACTTCATCCAGATATTATCCACCTATTCAGTTCACATTTTCGAAACCTTAAGTGGTTTATCCAAAAAGTGTTAATTCACTAGAAAGACAGTATGATCGATTCTAAGATATGCCTTAGAGATATGACTCAGAGATATGCCTCTTGGCATTTAAAGTATTATAGTATATATTTCCTTAATTACACTTTTGCAAACACAATATACAGTATTTACCTGGGAGACCCATATGCCTGTCTTATTCCTTTGTCTAATTGCATATTTACCTTAGCAGCCCAATTATGCTGGTTAAACTTTTTTGTCCTCTTGAGTCTTAACAAGGAAAGATTATTATGTATTTCTAAACTAAGAATATTGCATTTTTTAAAAAATGTGACACATTCACATTCTAATTATCTATGAGGCAATGTGACAGCTAGATAGAAACTTCCAAAATATTTATGCAAAAGCAATATAAGGTTCCGGACTGTTTTGAAGCCAACAAGTACATTCCTTTATATTTCAAATGCTGGCCAAAGTTAAGATGCTACAAAACAATTTACTGTTGCATGTCATGCCCTATGCACAAACAGCAAACAGTGGGATTGGTTGAGCCAGATGGTAACTACTATGGAATCAATAGTAATGGGAATACAATTCTATGGAACTACATGATAACGGAATCGGTGACATTAGAAACATAGAAACAGAGTGAGTCAGAAGAGGCCTCCTGGGCCATATAGTGTGACCATTGACTCCAGCCGGTTCCGCTCATGACATGCCTACCAGGTACATGTCTACACATTACTTGGGTAGGATGGCTATCTCACCTGCTTTTCAAAATGATTTGTTTATCTTTAATCCACACACACAATCTGGGTGGACAGAGTTACAGTCTATGACTATGATTACATACTTCACAGCAATAAGTTCCAAACTCTCAATATCATCATTTTGAAATATCCCATTCTTTTTATATGGCATGAAAATATTTTAGTACTGCTTTCTCTAGCCCGCTGCTCTCCAGATGTTTTAGACTGTAAGTCCTGGCAGCTACAGCCAGCATGTCTAAGCATAGAGGTGATGGTAGCTGTAATTCAAAATATCTGGAAGGCATCAGGATGAGGAAGGCTGTTTTACTGTATTGCAGTGCATGTATTTATATAACACACTGTTGCACCAACCTCTCAACACAGTTCCCCAATCAAGTTTATATAGAACTGTATAAATAAAGAACTTGGGCTGATGACATGGGATCTCACCTCTTTTTCCTCCACTACTGAATCAGAAATGGAGTCCAAGTTTGAAGGCTTTGTTATTGGGGATTAGGGCCCACTCCCTACAGTATCTACTGTGTCAATGGACAAGCAGGTTGCTTACCTGTAACTGATGTTCTTCGAGCGGCCATCTGTGCATTCACACATATGGGTGCTGCACCTGTGCAGTGCCTAGGCCGGAATATTAGAAAGCTAATGGTTTTTGGCAGGAAAACGCTCCACTCCCCTCCCCACTTGCAGTATAAATAGAGCGGAGCATCCGTCATTTTACTCAGTCTTGAAGACTGACGTTTGCCCCCTAACGTTTGAAAAACAGCATCACAGCAAGAAAAGTCGGTACCGTAGGAATAACACAAAACCAACAGTAAGAAAAACAGTCCACTCACCGACACCATGCGGGGCCGGCGGGTGGGTTGTGTGAATGCACAGATGGCCACTCGAAGAACATCAGTTCCAGGTAAGCAACCTGCTTTTCTTCGTTGTGGTCTCTGTGCATCACACATATGGGTGATTAGCAAGCTTACCAGACTTGGAGGAGGGAAGGTGTCGTCAGTGAAGAATAGCAGAGACCACAGATCTACCAAAGGGACAATCCCTTCTGGCACGTACATCAAGCCGATAATGCTTGGCGAAAGTACATGGAGCAACCCAAGTTGCAGCCTTGCAAACATCCTGAGTTGGAACCCCTGCTGCAAAGGCCGACGAAGTCACTACTGCTCACACAGAATGCCCCCTCGGAAGTGAGGGTAAGTCACTTAAGAGAGACGAGCAGGAACGAGGCACAGTGAACGGCGGGAGCAGCGCCTTCATCCGAAGGACGCTGTGGCGGCGTGGCCGAAGTTGAGGCGAGGCGCTTAGAGGGCGCGGCCGGGGTAGAGGTGGAGCGCTGAGGTGGCACAGCCGAGGAGGAGGTAGGCCTTGAGACTAGCTGATAAGATTGAAGCAAGGCCTGGTCCCAAAGTAACTTGCAGAGACGATTCTCCCTATTTTTCCTGGCCTGTTTGGTAAAGGCCAGGCAATGCCCGCACTTATCGGTCCTATGCCCCTCGCCGAGGCAGAGGAGGCATAAGTCGTGCGGGTCAGCGGGAGACATTTTGGAGCCGCACTCACTACACTTGTGGAATGCCACCCGCTGTGCCATCGTGAAAGGGAAAAAGGAGATGATAGTACAGAGGGTAGGAATAATATTTTTTGTTTTTGTTTCTTTTTAGAGAAAGAATGAACAGAGGAACTACAACAAGGGAAAGAGAAAAACTGGGATATATAAAGAGGAAAAAAGTAAGTTGAACAAGATAGCCGTAAAGGAGCACATGGCGAGATCTAAGTGAGAGACGAGCAGGAACAAGGCACAGTGAACGGCGGTCGCAGAGACTGAGTAAAATGGCTGATGCGCCACTCTATTTATACTGCAAGGGGGGAGGGGAGCAGAGCATTTTCCCACCAAAAACTGTTAGCTTTCTAATCTTCCAGCCTAGGCACTGTGTAGGCGCAGCACCCGTATGTGTGATGCACAGAGGCCACAACGAAGAACAATAACCACAACTTTCGCTGATTCTGAAAAGAACATTTGCAAAGAAGCATTTTTGAGTAACTTTCTGGTAGGGCTGGTAGCATGGGTATGAGACCTTTGACAAACTAAGCTCTGTCATTTTAAACTGAAATTATTTCTCTGCAAACCTTTTCTTTGGTTACATTCTTACACAGTGAGTCTACTGAAATGTAATAATTTCCCAAAAGGATTCCAAGCAGCTTACTTACTGTTCTCTCCCTCAGGGGTGTGTGCGACTTCTGACAATGCTACAACAGAGCCAGAAGATCATCAAGGTGGTGTAAACAAAATAGTTTACATGTTTACAGGAATGATAGTAAGTATACCTACTAGACTGCAGGTAGAATACATAATTGTAAATAGGGTTAGAAGAAAGGGGTAACAAAGGCATCAGGAATTGTTTTTATATTTACTTAACTCACCTTAGGGAATATTAAATACATCCTTCTGAAGACCATTATTGATTGCATTCTTTCAGCTAAAACTTCTCCAAATCTTTGCCTCATTATTAGCTGCCTGCATCAGACAATGGGAAAAAAGATTCCTTGCCTGACTCAAAGACTAAAAAATAAGGGTGAACGCAACCTTTCCTATTCAGCCGTACTGTCAACTGGTCATTCTAACTGCTATCCACCATAAGATTCCCAGAACAAGGGACTAAGTAGGGCCCATCTGAAGCAAGTCATGGAAACAGATGGCAGGACACCCATTTACCTTCCATCTAACACATCATTTAGATGACCTGCTTGGCTTCTGTACTTCTTGTGTAAACTGAAGAAAATTAAAATATGATGTCTAGCTGACACTTGTTGAACCATGCAAAACCAAAGTTGCATCTCAAAGGATAAAAAATTTCATTTATTTATTTATTTATTTATTTAGGGAACTTCTATGCCGCCCCATTCACCAAAGCCTCGGGGCGGCTCACAAACATAAATAACATCCTATAAAACAATATAATTTAACAGTATAAATTAAGTCTCCCTAGCCAAAGAATATAATAAATAAATAATATTAACATTTAAAACAACATTTGAATAAAAAGGTCTTCGCCTGGCGCTGAAAAACAAATAACGACGGCACCAGGCGGACCTCTCTGGGGAGCGTATTCCATATTTATTTCATTTGTTTAAGCCGTCCTGACGCTTTCGTGACAGGACGGCATATAAATATCTTAAATAAATAAATTGACACCTGAGGAGCAAGTGCCTTCCAACCACATTCCTTCTCCTTCTTGGTGTATTTGATGCCATGGGCTTATAGAAGCAGCATATAGAAGAAGAGCTTCTTGTATGCTTGTGGTCTTTATGATGAGTTAAAATACTGAAATATCCACAGGATCCCCTCTTCTGAGTGTCTCTTTCCACAAGCTGATGGTGACAGAGGTAATGAGAGAGAAAGGGGCAAGGTCAGAGTACTCTTTCTCACACACTGATTTTAATTCTCTTTTGAAAGCCTGGGTTGAGCTGTTGTATTTAAGATGGTAATTTGAATTTAAGAAGCTCTGCTAAGTATGACTATAGTTCATAGCAATGCCTGTGAACAGATTTTATTCCTGTTTTGTTCCTACAGAGAAACAACAGGTGAAACACTGAATTCTCTGTCCCCAGCATACACATTATGGATATCTTTATGGGTGAAGGCATTCTAATCAGTTCTACCTGTGTAACATCTTCAAAGGCAATGGGGTTACACTGCTGCCAGGTAGAATATTATGTGTTCTGCACAACATTTATTACAAGTGATCACTCATGGGACGAAAACACCAAAGGCTGCTCTTACAGGTCACAGATATGTCTTTATTCTTTTGTGTTAGAAGCAAAGAGTTAGACCTATTTGCTTATAAACAACCTTGTATGCATTGCAGCAAGGTCTGCTTAAACCCATTGTAATGAATGGGCTTAAGTGTGATTAACTCTGTGCTGGACTGCAGCCATTTCCTCAGGAGAAAGACAGCACAAACAGGCACATTTGAAGTCAGCAAGCTCACAATTGTGTTAACCGTACTACCATGTGATCCTATAGATATCTACACAGAAGTAAGCCCCACTGGGTTCCATAGGGTTTACTGCCAGTTAAGTGTGCATAGGATTGCCTCCTTAACAACAACAAAAAAGTTTATCCACAGTTTAACAAGAGTTTGAGAAGAGCTGAATTAAATTCTAAGTGAGCAATGGAATCTCAACTGATTAGCACCCCAGGTTATAACTGAAGATGCCTGGCTGAAAAACACTGGCCTTGCACAGTAATAGTGTGAAGAGCCAGCTGCTGGGAAAGTTGCAGCCTCTTGGAGTGGTGGGCTGGCATCATTCCACCTTCCAGGAGAGGGGGTCAACTTAAAAACTCATGTGTAGAGGGAATCCTTTGTCTCCTGCTGGGTTTTGACCTGGTGTGAAGTCTTGCTCCCTGAGCGAGACTTCATTGTAGTTGGACCTGCTGTACGTAAAGAATAACTTAGGGCTAGCTTTGTTATTGTTATCTTTGTTGTGCTAGAAACAGCATGTATGTAGCTGAATCATTGTACTCTGCTAATGCTGCATAATTTTGCTGCTATCCACTTGCCCTCTCCCCTTTCCTTTCTATATCCTACTCCCCTCTTACCTTCTTAATGCTGTCATAAACTATTTTAATTCTGATTTGGTATTTGAGTAGGTCATGGTGGTAAATCTGGTGCCTTAGCCACTAAGATGGGTTTGGTTCTTGGACAGGTGTTGTCCAGCTACAGTGGGACAGAGAAGTGGCATTCTTGGGCTTACCATTACACACTGTTCCCATATTAACTTGAAAAATTAGAATATATTTAATTGTGTTCATAGCACATTTTAGACTCAGGTAGGCATGTACATAACAATCTCATAAGAATTTTACTTTGATGAACAATAAATAGCTAGTCTAGCAATTCACCAAGCTGATTGGGTAAAATAAGTGGCACATGAAGGCATTATCTTCACCTGCCCAGCTGACATGGGGAGAATTTATGTGTGGGAAAGGGAAGGTAG
Source organism: Varanus komodoensis (assembly GCF_004798865.1). Classification (NCBI taxonomy): domain Eukaryota; kingdom Metazoa; phylum Chordata; class Lepidosauria; order Squamata; family Varanidae; genus Varanus; species Varanus komodoensis. Next base: position 26,379,523 of record NW_025335269.1, on the reverse strand, counting down.
GTCCAGGGGGCTTGAGAGACATTGCCCGCTCCAAATGGGGCTATCTGGAGGTTGGGCAGGTTGCGGCAAGGCAGCAGGAATGATGTTAGTCCCTCCAGACCCACCCTCAATATATTTCATTTACAGCAGTGGGGTTGCAAGCAGTGTGGGATTTGCTGGTCACCTGTTACAGGGCTGAGTAGGAATTCTGGGACATTGTCTCCAATGATGCTGTGAGACAGTGGGCATGTTTTCCCTCATTCACACTGAGGTACAGTGGATATGCTTCTTTTTTCAATTATTTATTTTGTTTGGTGCAGTTCAGCAGAGCAAGTGTGGAAATATTCAGTAGGGTTAGCATTGGAGAGCATCTGATAGTACCTTTTTGGTGACTGGCAACTGCTGAGGCTCTCTTGGGAATCCAGAAAATACGAGAACCCATTATGGTATGAACAACACCAAGAACACGTCTTGGCTTGTCAGGAAAGCTTGTTCCAGAAATGAAGCCACCCTGCAGTAAATGGTGTGCATTCAGATAACAGAACAACCCACCTTAACCAGTTACTTATGATGTGATGTTATGCTGTACAAATCAGGTCATGGAAGTTCTTTGATTTGCCATTAATACAACATTTAGTGTGAACTGTTAGGATTTCATTGAGTATGGGCTATATACATAAAAAGAAGCAATGTGAGCTGAATCCATTCATAACCTTTCTATTCATTATAGGCAGAACTCCTGAACTACAAACACAACCATTACGGACAAGTAACAGGCCTACTTGCAAGGAGAGCCCAGCTGAATTCTTCATATCTATTGTGACTGGAAAGCTATGTATGGATATTTCGAACAACACATGGAGATGTATTCTCCTGTTATGGAAAACCTTGGTCAAATGGAAGATGGGATCCCATTCTCTCTATAATAAAAATCTATATATTTACAAAGGAATACTATTTTTGTTTTAATTGATGCAAGTATAGGAAATCTACTTTCAAGGACTTGCATCTAAATTGCATGCAAACATAATTATACTGAATCGATACAAAAGCAGAGAAAAGCGAAGTACCTATAGAGGAATTGAAGCCACATGAAAAATGTTGATTTACCACATCTTGTGAAATAGAAACTCGTAATTACATGATCCTTACAAAGCTATCTTAGACCATGGCTATGACACAGGTATAGGATACAAACAAATACTGCAAAGGCATTGGCAACAAAAATACCTGTGGTGATTCAGATGAATAGAGATTTGCATAGATAAGTCAAGTCCATCTGATTCAATCCAACTAAACTATATACACATGGAAGTAGTGGAAAGTGGATTTGTTTTAAACAACATAGCTGAAAAATACCTGCTACTTATGGTATGAGTAATTCTGGATCAATTCCGTTTTTTTACTGGACTATGCTGAATTTTAAAACAGACATCCTATTGTCTCAGAGTATTTTTATGATTTCTACACCCACTTCCCAGACTGCGGTGTTATATACACTTTCCTTGTATTAAATGCTATTGAAGTAATGGAACTTAACTTTTAAGTAAACATGCACAGGGATTGCAAACCAATTTAGAGCAAAGGCACATGTAAGGCAAAATAACTCATTTAGTTTTGGGATATGTAGCAGCATGTTGAGAATAAGGTTACAGGATAAATAACGAATTTATCTTTTGAATGAGCTGATGATGGTTAGTTGTGGGCGAAGGTATTTTGTTGAAATAAATGTAACTGTCATGGATCTCGTTCATTCTTTACACTCCCAGATTCTTAATTAGGAGAGTTTGCTGACTGCATAATTTAATTATGGAAGTATGCAAAGTCTTTTTTTCCAAGTTCCTGAAGCTCAGTATGAGTTACAAGTTTAAAAAATTAAAAAAGTAATGAAAACACAGTGAGGACATTTTAACAAAGTTATGTTTCCTCTTCTCCTACTGTATCTCCCATTAATTTCTGGTTGCAATGAAGCTTCTTGACTTCTGTATCATATTCCAAATGTTTTCCCTATTTCCTAAACCTATCAATAGCATGTGTCACCTTGGAAACTAGGAGAGGGAAGCAGAGTTGCGCAAAATTTCATTAGTACTTAATTTTGGACAGAGTGGGGACTTCTCCTTGAGTATTTGACCTTACTTTGACTCTCTAAACATAGTATCTGAGATACAGTTACATAATTAATTGGCATTCACGCATTACAATAACTATGTGACTGAAGTATCAAAGTATTTAAAAACCTACAGTTGAGTTTTAATCTTTGCTACTTGGTACACTGCCCTCTTCCCTGAAAATATGCATGGATGAGGAAGAGGATACAAGAATGCAGAAAGGAATTGTTATAACAACCAAAAATAGGCAATGGAGGATGGGGTTTTTTTCCTTCCTATTGCACCAAGTTAGCTAAAGCAGCCCAAAGTATATGGATCTTGTGTTCCAGTAAAGGAAATGACTGTGACAAGTTTGGCTATTATATATTGCATTAGTTATACTCATTATCCTCATCCTAGGTTATCATTAATTAGTATTTGTTACAGTAATCTCTATACCACTTTCCCATAAAAATATCAAGGGCACAATCCAATGGCCTCCTCACACCATCTGGGGATCTCTAAGATTTTTGGAGCTCCAGCTCTTATGCTCTATGACCTTGAAGATGGTACTCCAGGATGGTTCTCTGATGGCTGAAACCCCACCTAACTCAACCTAACCTTAACCTCTGCCTCCTCACAGATTCATCCTTACACAGTAGATAAGCCCACCACCTCATCAGGTGTTCTAGTGGCCAGAATCAGAACAACCACAACCACATTTTCAGGATTGGTTCCAGGCCCTGCTGGAGTCTTCTCAGTCTTCTGATGAATGTCAGCTGGGAGTCCTGGGGGAAGAGTCATTTGAAAACAAGCTGTTCCCTCCAGAACTGGCCTCAGAACTGCAGGTCTGCCTGTAGCTGTAGTGCCTGCATCTTGGTGTGTATCTTCCCTTGCTGTTATGCCTGCCTCTTGCCTGACCTGTATCATACCTTGCCATTTGTATCCTGCCATTCCTTGTACCTTGCCTTGTCATGTTGCCTCAGCAATGCAGTTGTTTGTTAGCTGTGGTTCCACTCCTTCCTCTTGCCTGACCTTTGCTGCATTTGGTTCTTGTTTTCTGCCACATCTCCTGAATCTTGGGGTGTATCTTGCTTTGTCATGTCTTCTGTCCAGTTATCCCAACCAAGGTACCTGCACCTCTGTTTGTTTTCCTGGTTCTTGACCCCTGAATTGTTCCTGACCACATCTATGTTCTGCCCTGATATGTACATCTGATTCCTGACCCTGGCCTGTTTGTTTACCACAACTGGGACTTTGCTACTGGACAGGCCATTAAGTCTTGCTTTTGGACTCTGTCTGGTCTGCAGTTCTGTTATCCTAGTCCTGGTGCTTCTGTGGCTCTTGCCTTGCTGGCCACCCACATCCCAGCCCTGTGCCTGGACCTGACACATAGCTTGGTGACCTGTTCCTGTCTGGCCAAACAATATTCCAACCTCACATGCCTGTGGGATTCCAAAGTGTCAAGAGTACAATGGAATGGGTATCTTGGAACTTCAGTGGTGGACTTCATGTGCTTTGGAAGCATCTAGGCCAAATGTGAATGCCTACTAGATACTGAGAAGAGGGGATGCCTCCTTCCACTGAATTGTGTCCAAACATCAGAGTATGCATAGAAAGGTGTCACTTTCGCAAGTCTCCCTGCACCTGCCTAGAGTTAATTGTGGAACTCTGTAGTCTGCCCATCATTTCTTCTCAACACTTACAATGAGATTTGATTTTAAAGTTGGTGCATTTAAATATGTTTTACATAAACCTTTCATAAATTCTGTTCTATAGTTTGCCCTTCTAATATATCAGACATTTTGATGAGTGTCAGTGAGGTTTAATAAAGCCTGAATGTGTTAATTTTTACACTGATACTGTCAGATTGGATCGAGAGGATAAAATGATTATTTCCTTTTGTTAATGTGTGATAAATTGCTTTTTTGAATCCCGAACTCCCCAAAAAATCAATTGAAAGATTTCCCTTGGATTTGATTGACTGAAATAGTGCTTTTTAAACCAATTAACACCACATTTTACAGCCTACAACTTCCACAGCCTTCTTACTTTAACAGGAAGACAGTGGAAGTGCTAAGAAAAAGATGTGTGTGGGGGAGGGAAAGGGTTGGATGTAAATGCAATTCCACACCACAATATTGTATTTAAACACATTTGGATCATCTATGCTGTTTGCTTTTCTCCAAGGTTTGTTCCCTTTTAAGAACACTACTAATATAAGCAGAAACATGCACTTTAGCAAAGGATTTTGATACTTGTGGTCAAGAAATCTCACACATTTTGGTGTGGGTATACCTCTTAATGTGAATTTCCAGGAAGTAATTGGGACTGAACTGGTTTAAACCCAACTTATGCTAACTATGTTATAAAATCAGACGTGGAATTTTGTGGTTTATGATTAACTGAATATTGAGGGATTTTGAAGCATATAAGAGCTGAGAAGAATAACATCAAGTTATTAATATATCATGATGCTGGTTGATTTCAAGAAAGTGTTTGTATGATTTTAATTTATATTAGGCAATGAGAGGATGGGGAAAAAGTTAGCTGGCCTCTGAAACATTCATTTTTATGAAAAAAGTGAAAAAAAAATTGCAACCCATTCATGTCAGTGCCTGCATTTTAGTATACGCTTGTGTTATGGAAAATGGGCAAAGACACAATTTGACAAATGCATTTACAGCCCAATCCTATTCTCATCTAGAAACATAGAAACAGAGCAAGTCAGAAGGGGATTCCCAGGCTATCTAGTCTGATTCCCGGGGTCCAGCCAGCTTTGCTCACTCCTGGCATAGCCCAGACAACGAGGCTGACTAGAGCGTGCTGTGAGTTGTAGGACCTTTTCTATCTAAACATGAATAGGATTATAGCCTTATGACATGACATAATAATAATTCAAGCTATAGCATAAATATTTTACTTGCAAAATACTACATTATTTATGCTGTAGCTTTTACTTGCATGAGACTAGATCCAAGGATTCCTGGGTCAGAGGTTTACTCACTCGTAGCTCAGTGACACTAGACTCCCTCCCTCTGTGCTTGTGCTGGCATGAGAGGAGCCTACTTTTCCAGGTCACACTATTCCAATGCCACAGTATGAAGGATACACACAGTACCCCTTTTGTCTCTCTGCTACTGACACTGTCATGTCTAAAACTGTCCATACTAATGGCAGTTTTTCCTTGTAATATAATAAAACCACACATAACATAGTGAGACATGTTTTTCACTGACATGCTCATGTAGCAACTCCTTAGAGTCTCTGTTAGCATCTTAGCATTAGATTAGGAAGGAATGCCCAGGATCCTGCCTAACACATGGCACACCGAATTCACAGTCAATGCCTTACTTAGGACTGGGGGGATGGCAACATTCTTCCAGTGAACGGTGCAACAGGACATTGTCTTGAAGAAAAACGTATCCAGCAAGAAATTAGTAACTGTGCAATTACTTGTGCAATAAACTTCCAATACAAACATTGGCAAAATGCCCTTAACATTTGTTTTTGGCTGTTGTTGATAGAGTCCTGAAAGTATGCACTGCAGGCCAGACAAGAGACCTGCAATGAAGATGCTGTTCATGGAGGTGCTTCTGGATGGCTTGGCAGCAGGCTTACAGCTTGGCCTTCTTCTAGAACTAGCCCTTTCACTTGAGGTTTCGTGGCTCAGTGGCACAAAGTGCCTTCTACCACCTTTGGCTGGTGGCCCAGCACACCCCTTTCTCAACAGGATAACCTGACTGCAATAATCTATGTTCTACTACCTGCTTAGCTGATCTACTGAATTGTACTAATTAGATTACTGTATGCGAGGCTGCTCTTGCAGACTGTTCAGAAGCTGAAGACTGTGCAAAGATTAATAACAGAAGGCCTACACACACACACACACACACACACACACACACACACACACACACATGCATATACATATATATATATGAACAACTCTGGCTGCTTGTATGTCATGTTTCTGAGCCTGATGAAAGGTGCCGGTGTAAAGCCTTATATAACTCAAGCCTGAATGCTTTATAAAGTGCCTACGTTTACACTGTCATCTTTTCAGTTCAATTTTCAGTTCCAGCCTAAGGCTGCCTTCTGCTCCCAGTCATTTAATGGCAAATGATGGGGCATTTAATGTCAGCTGTGTTTAACAGGCTTAGTATTTTACTGATACTTTTTAATGTATATCAAATTTTTATTATTTGCATTCTATCTTACCTTTCTTGTGCTTGCAAGGAATCCAAGGCAATTTATATGTTTCCCTTCTCTCATGTTTATTTTCACAGTGACCGCTGAGGTAAGTTAGGCTCAGAGTCTGTGACTGGCCCAGTGTCACCCAGTGATTTTCAGGGGTGGGTGGGGACTAGAACCCTGGTCACCCAAGTCCTAGCTCTGCCCAGCTTGTTCAATTCTATCATCTTGTGTTTGCATTTTTGTGGATTGCTTTGAACTTACCAGGCAGCTTCAATACACAGGGCAAGACAGACAGACAGACAGACAGACAGACAGACAGACAGACAGACAGACGGCAGCAAGAACTGTAAGAACTGCACTTTAAAGTCTAAATAGGGTGAGAAACAGATATCTCTCTCCACAAAGTGCAATTCACCATTTTCAAGCTGACTCAGGAAGTCACAGAGCCACTGTCCTTATGACTCCTAAAATATTTTATAACACATGAACCTATTCTCATTTGACAGTCCTCATGCCCTGTTTCTGCACATATTTATTTGGAAGTAGGTTCTGTATGTATGAAGCAGATATGTATCAGTGCTGCAGATATGCATGGATGCCATTTATTTCCAAAGTGAATGTCTGTGTGCATGCAGACATCTGTTTTGACAAAAATCCCTTTGCTGGTGGGTATTACTGTTAAGATGGCCAATAGTAATCAAAGGCTCAAGGGCTCAGCTGTCTGTTATACTACAACAAAACACTATAACTTGATGTAGCACTGGCTCTATGAATGGAAGCAAAGGTTTTATGTCATGAATCCTGACACAATTACCAATTTAAATAGTACCTGGACTAGCATATTGCCTGCCATCCAGTCATTCATGTTCCAGATTCACTGAACATGGAAGATGACATTTCAGGTGTGTATGCAGATCTGTTTCCCATGAAATGAAAACTGCAGGAAACTTGAAATGCTTCCATTCTGTAATTCACCGAAGAATCTTGTCTAAAAAAATTGGAATTCACAAAGAACAAAAGGCAAAGCAAATGCATGAAATAGCATATTGAAGAAAAGCAGCTCAGGAAATATACTTAAATTTGATACAAGTCGAATTCTGCAATGACATTGTGATTTCCTATACAAAGTTTTGTATATCCTTGAAGGTTATGAACATAGTGAAAAAACAGACAAAAGCATGATGCTGTGGATCCACAGTTTGCTTCCACGCATGGTAGCATGCCCTTAGTAATGTTCAGAATGCCCTGATGGAAAGTGGAGGGAAGAAGTTTTGCCTGTTTGTTTTTACTCCTACAGCTCCCAGCATCCTATCCCACCCTGTAATAGAGGGTTCCGGAGTGCTCAGAAGCAGAGGGTACAGAGTGCTGTACAGGGAACAAAGAATCAACACACATTTCCTCTTTTCCAGTTGCTGTGCCACGTAAGTAGTTTTTTGTGGAACTTCACGGGAGGCAAAGTATGGCTCCAATTCAGTAAAAATAGCACTGTTTTCATTTCACTTAATCTTCATGTCATTCATCCAGTGAAGTACTACACTTTTCACATCATTTGCCATCAAATGGCAACCAGGAAAGTGCTGGTAGTTGCACTGCAGAAATGCAACAAAATCTGTATTTCATGTTGTATTATGTTATATCTGTTATTTTATGCTATACTTTATTACTGTATCTGTATATTTGTATTTTGTGAATTGCTGTGAACCTCCCAGAGACCTTCAGCTATTGGATGGTATAGAAATAAAATGAAATAAATAAAAGAAGAGAAAAGGATTAGGAGAATTGTCTGAAGCTCATCTGTATACTGTGAATATAGTTTAGTGCTTCAAAGATTGGCTTGTCTGGAGCGCTAGGAAAATGCTCAGCCAGGATTTATGTTCTCATTCATTCTCATTGGTAAGTATAAAATTCATCTTTACATGCAGTTCTTCACTGAATGCTAAATATAAAACTACTTTATTGTCTAGCTATATATTTGTGCAGTATGTGCAATTTGTTTAATCCAAATGAAAATGAAGCAGTGCTTCAGATTTTAATAAAAAATAAGAATCCCATTTATAGGTGGATAATGTAAAATAGAGGAACGAGTGATTAATTTCCTGGCTGCTTACAGTCAAATATTTTGGAACAGTCAGAATACTAGTAATGATAAAGAATAAATAAGCCTTGACAAACCACATTTAGAGAATATCAATGTAAATTATATCTTCTCCCTGATCTGAGCCCCACATGCTCTGAAATGCACAGAGAGTTCCTAAACCTGATGCTTTCCCCATGAACTCCGGTTTGCAGTGCAGAAGGCTGGAAGGTCAAGCCACATGGTCAGCACACACCTTGCATATCATAGTGAAGCTTAGATACACCCACCTCCTACTGCTCCCCTGCACCCCACAAGGGACCATAAAAGCACTACTATCTGGTGTTCACAAAAAGCAAATCAATATGGAGAAATTACAGGTATTCCCCAATAAACTAAGGTTACTCTCTAAAAAAAGAAGAAAAAAGGGGTAAACTCGGGACTCTCTTTAAAAAATAAAAATCACACCTTATGCTAGACCACTGCAAGCCTTTGAAATACATCCAAATAGATGCAAAAGGGTCCCCAGTGACCCATCAGTGGTATGACTAGAAATGCAATCTGTGAAAGCATTCCAGCTGATCTTACTTCTAACTCTCACAAGCCCCTTGTTAAGACTCCAAAACTCTACTGATGTGTACCTGAAGAATATAAATATTCTGTAATACCCCTAATTGCTGCAGAAATATAGACCAAAGGGAGACAAGGTGTGAGACTGGAACCCCAAAATGGAAACACTGCTGCCTCCTGTATTTCTTTTACAGGAGGCATATAACAACTGCCCTTCCAAAGCTGATTACTCTACCAGCATCAATAAAAACATAGGATCTGATATCCATAGATGGCACAGAAAGGAATTGTGTCTATCATCTTCTGAATACGGTAATCACAAAACAATACTACTTACAGGTTCTTTCTTTCTTTCTAATGTAATTATAACACCTACAAATTATACCTTAAATCCAAAAGAAATGGTTCACTTTCATTCAAAGTGCTCATTTTGTACAGGGTTGATTTGCCCTTTGCATGGCACACGATTTACTTATTTAGAGTAATATAAATGACATGGTGATTAAATCCACTGTTTCTCTCCTTTGTGAGCCCCGTTTAATTATGGCTCATCTGCTTTACAGCCACACTGTCAGGGGAAAGGGGCATGTTTAGCAAGCTGTTTCTAGGCAATGCTTACATTGGGCATAGTAGCGAATTTCAGCAGCTTGATCTGATGATATATTGCCCTTCTTTCCAACCACCTGGGCTACTGCTGAGAACATTCATTAGTAACTTTTGGCTTATTAGCACTTATCTGTAACATCAAACAAAGCTAATTATCAGTACAAGTCACCTCTACTGAAGGCATTTTCTCCAATGTGCAGTCATTTCTCCTGCTCAGCCTGTTCTAGGAATCTGTATATCACGCCTGCAATCATATAACCAAAGCTTAAGTCCCACTGAAATCAAGAACTGCATAGGATTGCATAGGCTGTAAGCATGGTTACAATTGTTTGTGCAGTGTTAAATCAGCATGTATTTTTCCTTATTTCCTCATTTTCCCCACTCTTGGATGCATACCTTAAATGTAGTGAGGGACTCTGAGAGTCTCAGAGAAGTCAAAACTAATGCCACCAGGAGTTGGACTCTATTGCGTCTGGCTAGCAGGTTACCCAAGGCCCAATGGTCAAAGCTGAAACCCTAGACTAAGATGCGTCCACCTTTTCAGGAGGAAGAGTCACATCAGCAGAAGATAATAGATATCTCTAATGATGATGGGAACAGAGAAATCCCTGAAGTGCAGCTACTGGGCAGTACCGGCAGTCGAAGGCAGCACTGGCGGAAGATCTTTGGAGAAGTAATTGATGGAGAAATAACAGCAGTGATGCTCAAGCTAACTCTGGTCAAGTACTGCCCTAAAGAATGAAATGGTAAACCACTTCTGAAAATTTTCTTATCTTATAAACCCAATGATGGAACAATCCAAAAGGAAACAAGAGCTAGTGCCAGAATGAAAGGCACTCAAACAGCTACTGGGGAAGTGTTTTACTCTGGAAATGGCAAAGTCAGAAAAAACGGACTGATACTAATACTAAAGTAAGATCTACCACTGGAAGTAAGAGGCTACAACTGACTACTATCATTCAGAATTCTCAGAAAATTTTTCAACATAACCGTCATTTACATCTATGCTCCAACAACAGATGCTGAGAAAGAAGAAATTGGAAACATTTATGCAAGTGTCCAAGAGGAAATTGGTAACACAGAAAAACAAGATATGCTGATACTCAGAGGTGACTGCAATGCAAAAATAGGAAACAATGTAGAATCTAATATTGTAGAAGAATTTGATTAGGGGTCAGAAATGAAGCATGACAATGACTCAAATATTTCTGTTGCAAATACATACTTCAGGCAACCAATCGGATGAATGCATACATGGGCATCACCAGATGGCCAATAAAGAAATAAAATAAGGTATTGCAACAAAGATTCTTACCAAGCATGGACCAAGACCAATTTATTCAATGGTTGCATTTCTGTACTGCCCCAAAGCCAAAGCTTTTTGATGAGACAGAATGTTCAGCATTCTGTCTCTTGCATGCCTAGCATTCAAGCTAGATTCTGAAAAGAAAGAGGTACATGAAATCATATTACAGATATATGTTGTCTACTAGAATGCACCAGTGAATTTCCAAAGAAGATTAGTCTGCATTATAGACCGCAGCAAAGCCACTATCTGGATCACAAGAAGCTATGGATGGTCCTGAAAGAAATGGGTGTGCTGCAGCACTTGGTTATTCTGATGTACAACCTGTGTAATGTACAAGAAGCCACTGTTTGGTCAAAATATGGAAAAGAAAAAGGCAAAGGTGCCTGAGAATAGGGTATTCTAGATTTGGATTTCAAGTTTCTCAGGGGAGAGACTGTGTCCCCGTCTCCCCCCACGGCCCCGCCACCACACATACTACTCCACACCTACCCAGTGTTATTCAGTCAAGCACATAGGTATTGTAACATATTGGCTGGTCCCATATAAATATATGACAATTAAAAAGGAAGAAAAGAATGCACATGTAAAGCATGCGGATTAACTACCTCGAATAGAATGACTGCATTAAAGAATCATGTATCTGTGGCTCTCAGTTGGGGTGATGCGGATACCCGTGTATGCATCTATAATCTAATATAATGACTATTTCTAAACATTTGAATCTGCCTGCTGCCAAGTATTAAGAAGATCATGTATTTCCATACCTTGCCTTCTCTTATGATTGACAAATCTGTTCTGATGTTCAGTAAGCTTCACATACTTTGCAAGCAAATGGAGTTTGAGTCTAATATCTTAGATTGCAGTGCACTGGCAAAAACTTTTTAATGACTTGTAATAATGTTTCTTTAAATATTAATAAATTAGATATTGGTAATGTTTTGCCATTAAGCTATCCAGGGAAGCAATTGAAATTGGAAATAGATGGGGAACAACAATGCCAACAAGACAGCAATCACAAAAACAAAAGGGTGTTTCTATGTTCCGATTTGGCTATAATTTTGTATCCTGTTAGTAAGGTATCCATTTTAAGAATCTATAGACCTAGATGATCTATAGGGCTAATTCTCACATTTATGTGGAGGCAAAAAAGATTTTTCCACCGAAGTTGAAATGAATCACATCATCACCATGCTAAGTACATTTATAAATCTGTCACATTCAAAAATTGTATTTTATAGTTATACTCTTAAAATTGATATAATGTCTGAATGGCCCCAGACTATGTGGAATTTAGCTCATATTCCTTTCCATAGACATTGTTTTCACCATAATCGACCATTCTTCTGTTTTGTGGGTGCTGCTACCAAGTTCTATTTAATAGTCCACATTCTTGAGTAGTTTCTGATCAGTGAGAGAGCCAGATTCTCAGACCCATTTTCTCAGCTTTGAGTAAGTATTTTTCCCCTACTCTTTCTGCACAGCTGTACAGCAAGTGTTGCTGAATTAGCACATGTTGTTCTGCCCACACAGGAGAAAAGCCCAGCTTAGAACTAGAGGGTAGGAAAAGGGCTACAGTCAGATAATGCATCCAGTTACAAGTTCTTGCTTGCCCTACTGAAAAATAAATGTCCATGCAACATCCATACCAAAAGGCTAATTGTAATCTGAATTTAGAAAATGACAGGTGGGCAAAGACCTGCAGCCCCAGATGATCAGGATTTGAATCGATGCTTTAGAGACCACAGTGATCTGCACACTTCAGACCAAAACCAAGTGAAAGTGGGTGGTCAAGACCTTGCTAACTAAGGAGAAATTGGTTACTATAGATCGTTCTAGTTCCTTGTGGCCCGTGCATCTTCATCATACTGGCCCAGTCCTAAGGCGGTGGAGGATCTGAAGGCCATGCTGCCTTAGCGTTTGTCCTCTAATTTCTTTACTCTCCAGTTGAGCCCAAACATATGTGTGGAAGCAACAAGCGTTGGTTTCCTTCCTTCCTTCCTCCCTCCCTCCCTCCCTCCCTCCCTCCCTCCCTCCCTCCCTCCCATTCATTTCATTTCATTTCATTTCATTTCATTTCATTATTTCATTTCATTTCATTTCTATACTGCCCAATAGCCAAGGGCTCTTCTGATTCCTCCCACAATTGTCCCCAAAGGGAGTATGAAGGAAATATTGTCCCAAAAGGATGGGAGAAAAAGTTAAGCTAAAACTCAAATGAAGAGAACTGCAGAGGAGAAAATAACAGTCCAACAAATGCAGTACAAACCTGACTTCAACTGAGATATTCCCATCTGGGTAACTGAATTAAGTATCCCCATCATATTTTCTCTGTCTCCCAACATCCTTCCCAATGCCTTTCCGCATGTCATGTCTTTTTAAATTCCGAGCTTTGGGATATAGATGTTTTGAATAAAACAAACAAACAAACAGTAAATGTTTGTTACTAAAGGCAAAATTATGCACTTGGGCTGACTTCTATTTCCAGGTCTGTTTAAGCAAATTCCCACTGAGAACAGAGGTAGGAACCAACTTCCAAAAGGCAAAGATAAAGAACAAAATGTGCCACTTTTATTTATAACAAATAATTTATGACTACATGGATCATGAAATCTTAGTGAGAAACAGGTGCTTGAGCATCTGCAAATCAGTGGGCAGGTGAGTTCAGCCTTATGTGGTCTGCCCAAAGCCATTTAGCAAAATGTAATAGAGTTGTTCAGCCTCTGAAACATGAGCAAGAAAAAAAAATCAGGAAAGAAAGCTTTAGGAATGATCAAGTAACATAGCTGTGTGAGTGAAGGAAGGAACATATACCAACGTTCAATGCAGTATTAATCTCAAACCTGGTGATTTCATAGAACTCAAAGTGTACTGGACAAAACTCCATAGTCTGCTGTTTCCAGGGAAACAGTTGGAAAAATAGCTTCAAAATCTTCTTCGTTTTCCCTTGTCTTTTACAACTTGCTGGCATGAAACGGGGTGTACTAATGAAGTACTTCACTGCTGTATGTTTTGTTTAGCACAGACTGCTCCTAGAAAGAATTGAGTAATAGTTCCACCACTATATCATACAAACAGAAGAACCTTTGATAGAATTTTGAATTCTGTCTCAAAGTACTGAGAAAACCCAAAATGAATTTGCAGAACTAGAGCTGACAATTATTGAAGTTTGCAGAGCAAGAAAGCATTGCAACATCCAATATACTCAATGAGCATGTTTCCAAGAGAGATCATTTAGGGAGAATGCATTTATTGATCATGTATATAGGAGCTTGTTCTATCACATGCCCCTTTCTTCTGCTTCTGTATGTAATCCAGAGCATCAACCAATTCTAAAATTATTGGAAGAGTACAATTAAACCAACTCTGGTTGTCCATTTCAAGACTGGTTTCATGGAACACATTTTAACAATTCATGTTTGTTTTCACATAAATCTATTGGTAGTTCTAATTCTGTCAAAATACATATTTACATATAGATTTTTCCTAAATGCATACGTTTAAACTTCTGAGAACTATAGCACAAGATGAAGAAGCATGTGAAATCCACTAACTAAATTCCAAAGCAGAGGTGCTGAGCAAGTAATTTCACATAGGACTTTCAAAAGATCAGATTGTACAAACATCCTCTGAATGAACAGCTGGATTAACACAACACATTGTTGGACTAAGACATACAATAGCTGAATTAGCATATGCTGCTCTTGTCTAATTAGGGTTCGATATATGCCTAACGTAACACAGTCAATGTGAAAATCCCAGAAACCAAGCCCTACCCTGGGGTTGGTGGGGTGGGGTGGGGGTGGGGGCTCAGATTTGCAGTTCTGTTGCTGTACAGCTGTTGCTCCTCTTACCATGGGCAGGGAAGAACAGGGCAGCAAGAGCAGAGAAACCAGGGTAGGTGAAGTTAGTGAGGATAAAACTGACACCATCCCAGAAGCTGGGTGAAATTGGTTAGAATGGAGTGAGCTGGTGATAGCTGGCTTAGTTTCCTCTCTGGTAGATCTTAAAATACCCAGCTTCTATAGTGACTGCCCAGGTGGTCTAAATTTATTAAAGAAAGAGCTGAGCCAAGAGCTACAATCAGTTAATAAAAAAAGGAAAAGGGATCGTTACTGGTTATATGAACTGCCCCCTTTCCCTTGTAAAGGTAGTCTATGATGGAACAAGGTAACAAAAGCTTTAGAGATCCCAACTAATACAGAATGCAATTTGTACAGACGATGTAGGCAGATGAGCAACTCCGAACAGTTCTCCCTATGCTTTCCCTGTCTTTGGAATATGAAAGATTTGGTTTGCCTGGTATATAGGATGTTCAACAGTCATGTTCTTTGGGCATTAAGAAAAATAAATATGAAAGAACTAGAGATAGAAAGTGCAGTTTATCAGTAAGACTATCTGCTTCTGCTTGCACTTGCCTGAATGTTAAAATCACCCTTGGAGATACATGTTCACCTGCAGTCTGAAATTATGTGGCCTAAATCAGAACAATCAGGCAATTGTTCTGACAACAATCAGAACCAGTGCCATTCCCACCATGTTCATCAGCTGTTATCTTTTTTTTTTTCTTTTTCTTTTCGGAGCCACCTCAAATATTTGAAAGTCTTGGGGGAATTAAGACAAAAATGGGGAGCAAATGACTTCCATGCAGCAGTGCAGGAGGAGTCAGGGACCAAGATGGGAATCAGTCAGGCCTTAAAGGGCAAACCAGAAGGATGAAATAGAATGGATGAAGGATGAAAAAGATCACACATGCCAGAATTTGTAGTCATATTTTAAACTAGCTCTTTTATGGAAATGTGCACTGCATATTGTTAAACGATATGAACAAATCATACTTAAACAATGGAGGAAAAGTATATACGTATGAAAACTGTACATATCAATATTCAGTTGTTCCATTTGAACAAACCAAAAACCAGATAGCAGATGAAAACAGGACTGAGCCAAACTGAGCTTTGAAGAAAAAAAAATAAAGAATAAAATAAAAAGCTTGAAAATTCTGGGTTTTCCCATCACATCTAAAGTGGAAAACAAATTAGGAGTTACATCTTCAAAGAAATCTGGATCAGAGTGCAAGCCAGGAACTAGGGCGAATGAAGAGTTCAGGACTGAAAAGTCAGAACAGAATTATCAAACATATTAACATACACACAAAACCTGTCTGGAAGGTGTTCCAAGGAGCCCTGTGGTTGTGGCCATTATCTCCCCTAGGTTGTCTGTCATGTCATGACAATATTTCTGGGGCGTTGGGGGTATTTAAACATGACAGAAAGCAGCACAGAGGATCTGGAAACAGCACAGGTGAGTCATGCCCTATGCTTGAACTTCCCAAATATCCCCCCACTTCTTTGGCCACTGAATGGGTCTATGAAAGTATGTGAGTATATGTCAGATTCTGCTGCAATACTAATGCAGGTCACATTCCATGAAACACAAGCGAATCAGTCTGATTCATCTGATTATGGAAACTTCATAAAAGAGACAAAAATGCTTCGTATGATGCTGTGATCACACATGACTGAAAATATTTCTTCATCAGCTCTGTATCCAATGTGGAAAACTACGAGCAGTTTTCCATGTGGAAAACTACAGAACAGAACTGTGTGTTAAATTAACCTTATCAAATTCTTAATATCATACTGTCCAAAATGCCAGAATACACATTTGTAAACATTTGACAGAATACTGAATCATTTCAGAAATAAGTTTTAAATGTTTTATGGATGTCTATGGTTTATTGAACTTCTAACTGAAAAAAAAATTGGCTTTTCATTTCACAAAGCCCATACCTAAAAAAACTCATGTATTCCCTGAAAGTAATTTGACAAGTTTCACTTCACAGATAGTTAAAGCATTAAGATTTTGGTCTTTTCTTTATCAAGAGATTCTGAAATTTAGATTTGGGGGGTGTGTGTGTGTGTGTGTGTGTGTGTGTGTTGATTCTTTCTATCTTCCTCAAGGAATTGGATTTATCCCATGATTCATGTCAATATTAAATTGATATGGTCAATTTAAATGTAACTCTTTACTAGTCATACTAGAAACTATATTTAACCATGGGGGTTAATACAGCTAATACATTTCTTGTGATGGAGATGGTATAAATTGTTTACAATATTAATCTAAGCTCAGAGATAGAATCTGCAACTCATTTTTAGGCCTGGAAGACAACATAAAATGAGGCACAAAGTTACAACTTGTAGGGCATTGTGGTTGTTCCCAGGGATTTGCACTGAATTAGAATAATCTGGAATTTCAAGTTGAATGGGGCAGATTTTGACAGATTTAGGGTTTGATTTATGAAATTAGGATAATTCTAAGGTCCACCAAATCATTCAAAACAGAACTAGGTCCTCCCTAAACTTCATAAGAGATCTGGAGAGAGATAGAGACTGACAGATTTTCTCCTTGCTTTTCATATAATGGAAAATGTCATGGTAGTTAGATATGGGAAGAAGAGAAAGTGGTACACATTGTTCTGGCAAAATGCTCCAGTTTCCAACTAGGGAATATCTCTACCAGGACTCCCTCTTCTCCTTCCAAGTCAGTTTTTGGAAGGATGTAGAACAAGGATAAACAGAATGGTGCCCATGGGCACCAGCGCTCCCTCAGGCAATTTCCTGACTATCTACTACCAAAACTTTGTGTGGGCTTTTTAATGCTTATACATAGAGAGAGCCCATATAAGAAGACTGAGTGCTGTGGGCATCCAGCGTTTTTGGTTGCAAATGTAAAGGTTTTGATTTGGCTTTGAGGCAATTTATCAGGATCATATATGATCATGGTTTTAGCTTGCATTTCTTATGCACACTGCAATCATATGCACACTTATCTGTGAGTAATTTCCACTGAACCCAGTGGGACATCTAAATAGACATGCATAGGAGTTGACTGTAAATCTTCCATATTAGATCTACTATCATAGATAGAGCCTTCTGCTTAGACCAAAGATGCTTTGATCAGTAAAGGTCATAACAACACAGGTATATATGTCTTGTGCACCAACTACTATTAAAGCAGTTGGTTTTAATTCCTATAAATTCCTATAAAATCGATACTTTCCGCTCAGACCCTCCCCAAAAAGTAGTGACTAAAATTAAACTGCTGTTCTAAACAAAGAGCTGTCAGCAGAAATCATAAAAATCAATGGCACTCTGCTGGAGTAAGTAAATTTAGGAGCAAGACCAAATTCAGGCAAATTTTCCTCTTTGGATCATTTCATGTCAGTAATTAACTGTGTGATTAAACCTATTTTACACTTTAAATGAGCATTATCTATTAACCCTGCATCTATAATGTTTGTCATTATTCAGAATTCAAAACAATTACATGGAATCAGCTTCTCTGCCTAATCTGCAAGATTTGAAATAATTAGAGTAGCACCTGCCACCTCTTACCATTTCAAGTATGAACTTTTCTTTTAGAAGACAGGCAGAGAAACATGAATGGCAACTGAAATTTACTTTAAAGTAAATGTAAATAGTGGGAGGATGCACAGAGGTTCTACTTGCATACCATCCGGTTGTGACAGGTTCCACCCTGACACAGAAGAAAAGTAGGTTGCTTACCTGTAACTGATGTTCTTCGAGTGGCCATCTGTGCATTCACACATATGGGGTTGCTGCGCCTGTGCAGTGCCTAGGCCGGAAGATTAGAAAGCTAATGGTTTTTGGCGGGAAAACTCCGCTCCCCTCCCCTTTCGTGGTATAAATAGAGCGGAGTGTCCGCCATTTTACTCAGTCTTGAAGACCACACGTTCGCCCTCTATAGGTTAAAAATAAAGTAATGAGAAAAACACAATTATATCCCAACAGTACCGATGTGAATTATAGTACGGTACCAAGAACAATCTCTAGTCAGCGATATAGCCGAACGGTACCGATGCAAATTATATTTTGGTACCGAAAAGAATAACCACCCAGCGACATAATCCAAATGGTACTGATGCAAATTATAGTACGGTATCAAGAAAAACAATATCCACTCACTGACACCGAGTGGGGCCGGCGGGTGGGTTGTGTGAATGCACAGATGGCCACTCGAAGAACATCAGTTACAGGTAAGCAACCTGCTTTTCTTCGTCGTGGCCTCTGTGCATCACACATATGGGTGATTCACAAGCTTACCACAGCTGGAGGAGGGAGGTGTCGTCAGCGAAGAACGGATGAGAGAACAGCTCTACCAAAAGAGCACTCTTGTCTGGCACGTACATCAAGCTGATAATGCTTGGCGAAAGTACATGGACCAGCCCAGATCGCAGCCCTGCAGATGTCTTGCAGTGAAACCCCTGCGGCAAAGGCGGACGAGGTCGCTACTGCTCGTGTAGAGTGGCCACTTGGAAGGACAGATAAGTCTATTTTCGATAGCTGATAAACCAGGACAATAGTCTGTACGATCCAATTAGAGAGTCTCTGAGATGATATCGGTGATCCTTTTTCACGTCGGAGTATTTAACAAAAAGTCTATTAGTAGTACAAAAAGATTCAGTGCGGGATCTGTAAAAGGCCAAGCGGCGGTGAACATCAAGCGTGTGTAGAGAATGTTCTATCGGGCTCGACGGCAACAGAAAGAAAGCCGGCAGAACGATGTCCTGATTCAGGTGGAACGACATGGCCACCTTGGATAAAAAGGAGAAATTCATCTGAAGGATGACTTTTTCCTTATGGAAGTTCAGAAATGGTGGGTCTATGCGGAGAGCACAAATTTCGCTAGCTCTCCGTGCTGATGTAACTGCTACGAGAAAGGCAGTTTTCCATGACAACAGGCATAAGTCCACAGTGGCTAAAGGCTCCAACGGTGGTTTGGTAAGCGCTTGGAGCACTACAGAAAGACGCCACGTTGGCATGGCAGGGCGAACAAATGAATGTAAATTTTGTAGTCCCTTAATGAAACGCCGAACCAGCGGTTGGGAGAAGACTGATAATCCGTGGATAGTGCCACGATAATGGGATATAGCGGCTGCATAAACTTTGATGGATGATGGTTTAAGTCCTCATGGTGCAAATGCAAGAGAAATTGTAAAATATTGGTGACTGAAGCTGTTCCAGGGGAAAAAGAATGGCACTCTGCAAAAGAGGAGAATCTTCTCCATTTAGCCGTGTAGGAACGACGAGTGGACAGTCTCAATGCAGATTTGAGAATCGCCTGAATTTCTCTGTCCGTAGGCATCGGTACCGTGGCAGTCGCTGTCAAATCCGAAGTCGGGGCCGCATATACCGTCTGTTGAGTAAGGTCACCCGTAGTGAGAGGTGTCCCCAATACCGACTCAGTGGCGTGAATCAGGTGATCCACCATGCCGTCAGCTTCAGAGAAAGTATATCTGGATGATGGATTGCTCCTCCTTGTTGTGTTAACACATGTGGGAGAGTTGGTAGATGAAGGAACGTTCCTCTGGACAGCAGCAAAAGAGTGGCAAACCATGGTTGTCTTGGCCACCACAAAGTCACTAGTATCCCCGTGGCCTTGTCCTTGGCTATTTTCGCCACCACTCTTGTCAGGAGTGGGATCAGAGGAAACGCATAAAAAGTCATGTTGCTCCATGGGACCATAAGAGCATTCCCCATCAATCCCGGCCTGACGCCCACTCTGGAACAGTATAGGGCACACAGGCTGTTCTCTCGAGTGGCTAACAGGTCCACGTCCGAATAACCCCACAAGCGGAAGAGTTTCTCGCAAATGTGTTTGTCCAACTCCCATTCGTGGGTTGTTGACATCTTTCTGCTTAATGTATCTGCTTCGATGTTGTCGGTTCCAGCCAGGTGAACTGCCATAAGCACGATATTCCTCGGTATGCACCAGTCCCAAATGTCCATCGATAGGCGTGCTAAAGCTGGGGATTTTGTGCCCCCCTGCTTGTTGATGTAGAAAACTGCCGCTATGTTGTCTGATGCAATTTGGACAACTTGACGGCATAACACAGTCTCGAAAGCCTTGAGGGCGTTGAAAATCACCACAAGTTCCAGGAAGTTGATATGTTTCCTCGCCTCTCGTCAGTTCCAAGTACCTTGGACCCTAAGTCCCAAACATGCCGCACACCATCCCAGGAGGGATGAGTCGGTGTACAGAGTTGTCGTTGGCCGAGGTGGTCGAAATGGGGTGCCGACCGACAGGTTGTCTGTGATGGTCCTCCACGTTAAAGTGTGAAGGATTGCAGAGGGAATCCGAATCGGGTTGGTGGCAGGATCTTGTTGTGGCTGAAAGGCAGCATTGAAAAACAGTTGTATGGGTCGCATACATAGCCTGGCATACGGGACAATGGTAATTGCAGCAGCCATATGCCCCAGTAGTCTCTGAATGGATAAGGCTGGGACTGTTCCGTGTAGCCGAATCCAATGAATATGGCTACATAAGGCATGCTGGTGGGAGGAAAGCTTTTTCCTGCATCGAGTCGAGTCCCAATGAAATCGATGACCTGCGTGGGAATAAGGGACGATTTGTCATGGTTAATGCAGAGACCGAAAGCATCGAGTAGAGCGCAGGTCATTTGTATATCAGACAGGAGAGCTTGCTTGGATTGTGAGACGATTAGCCAGTCGTCTAAGTATGGGTATATCTGTACTCCCTGCATCCTCAAGTGTGCGCATACCGGCGCCATACACTTCGTAAAGACTCGAGGGGCTGTGGCCAAGCCAAAAGGTAGGACATTAAACTCGAACAGGTCAGATCCGACAGTAAAACGTAGAAAGCGTCTGTGTGAAGGATGGATGGAAATATGAAAATAAGCATCCTTTAAATCAAGTGAGGCGAACCAATCCTCTCTTTTCAATAACGGAAGGATATTCTACAAAGTGGTCATCCAGAACTTCCTTGGTTTGATGTACTTATTAAGAGTTCATAAGTCCAGGATCAGACGAAGACCACCGTCCCTTTTCGGGACCATAAAATATCTGGAATAGAATCCATGCAATCCTTCTGAGCAGGACAATTGTTGAATTGCTCCCTTGAGAAGTAGCTGGGAGACCTCATCGCTTAGCACCAATGAAGAAGGTGTGAAGCGGATCGGGCTCAAAGGAGGGATAACATCAAATTCTATCCTATATCCAAACTGGATGATGGATAACACCTACCTATCAGATGTAATGGACTCCCAAATAGGGAGTCGGCCCTGGAGCCAGTCCCCAAAAGGGAGAAGGGAAGGTGGTGTTGGGAAAGAGAGGATGGTTCGCCCAAGCTGTCAACGTGGGCATTTATCGGTATCGAATCGCCGACAGCCTTGGGAAAAATGCTGTTGTGTTTGCTGTCTCCGACGCTGCCGTTGTTGATATTGCTGGCGAGGGTAGTTTTGCTGGCGCGGATAGTATGGTTGGTTCCGGTAGGAAGACCGAGGCCACTGCCGCTTACGTTTTTGCGGGAGCTCCATGTGGCGTGCAGTTAGGTGTGATTTGTGAATCGCCTTTAATTTGCGGTACGTCTTCTGGTGGAACAGACCGGTACCATCAAATGGCATTTCCTCGATTCTGCGCTTCATTTCATCGGAGAAATTACAATTGCGCAGCCACATATGTCAGCGTAACCAGATGGCGTTGACGAGGGCCCTTGAATTGGTGTCTACATGATGACGAGCAGCAGACAACTGTTGCACCGCCACCTGCATCGCCTCCTTAATGAAAACCCTGGCAAGGTCCGCTTGGTGGTCTGGAAGGGAGGAAGCGACTTTATCCAGCTTCTGCATGATGAAGTACTGGTAACGTGCCAGTGCTGCTTCATAGTTTGATATGCGCACGCTGAGTCCAGAGGCCACATAGACTGGGCACGCAAGCATATCGATTTTCCTCTCTTCCTTGTCCCGAGGAGCAGTATGTCCCCTGGACTCCCTGCCCTGGGAAGATTCCACCACAAGAGAGTTTGGTTTCGGGTGACGGAGCAGGAAGGGAATGTCATCGTCACGAACTCTATACATGGCCTCATATCTGCGGGAGATAGCTTGTGGTTGGGCCGGTTGGTCCCAGGGCTGGACTATAGCCTGGCGGAGTGTAGTTATAAGCGGCAGAGCTATGGATGCGGACTGCTCTCCCCGAACGACATCATAAAACCGATCTGTGGAGGGGTCTGGCTGTTGATGAGCTTCGATTTCAAGCGAGCGAACTAGGCGGGACATGAGCTCTGTGAAAGAGACATGTGGTTCGTCGGGTGAAAGCCACATCAGGGGATGTGGTACGTGAAAGCCACATCAGGGGATGTGGAGTTGACCTCCGAATCCTTGGAGTCTTCCATGTAGCGCAGCCGGTTTTCGCTTGAGGAGGAGGAGGTTGCAGGGGAGGTTGGGCGCCTCGTCTCCGTACGCCTGGAGGTGGATGGTACATCCCTCGGGACCGATGGTGATCTAAGATCCCAAGGAAAATAGGAATATGGCTGGTAACCACCCCAGCCGGGGGGAGCACCATATCCCGGGATCAACCAACTCTCATCTTGATGCTCGGATGAAAGGCTGTGACGTCTGGGAGGTCATGGTGAGGCCACATGAGGTTCAGTCGGTGGCATAGGTGTTGGTGAGCGGTCCCTCGGTGGGGAGTCTCTGATCTCGCCACAAGAGATGGACTCCCGAAGCGGCAGCTCCTGTTGCTGGGGAGGCACGCTCTCAGGCCGAGTGGTTGGCCTGGGGAATCCCGGTGGAGTCACCTGCATCACGAGTTGCAGGGCCAGTCCCAAGGGGGTCGGTACCATGGCGGCCGTCAGTACCGAAAAGCCCAATGAACCTGAGCCCTGGTTTTTTGGGCGGTCAGGTGTCTTGCTCTTGCGAGCGGGCTTATCCACCTTCTCCTTCCCCAACTTCTTATGGGTGGAAGGATTATCCAGACTGGTATGCTTGCGCTTCTCCCGTTTCTTAGCTGGGGGAGAAGGCAGCGACTGAGCCCCCATAGAAGCGGTGCCTTTGTCTGAAGGATGCTGAGGAGGATCGGCAGAGGTCGAGGAAGGACGCTTCGCCGCAGCACTCATGGTGGAGGAAGAGCACCGAGGAGGCGCGGACGAAGAGGAACCAGGCCGTAGCAGCAGTTGGTCAGACTGCATTAATGCCTGATCCCATAGGAGCTTCCTGAGACGATTCTCCGTTTTTCCACACCTGCTTGGTAAATACCAAGCAGTGACCACATTTGTGAGTCCTATGCCCCTCGCCGAGGCAGAGGAGGCATAGATCATGTGGATCAACTGGCGACATTTTAGATCCACATTCAATACATTTGCGGAATGCTGCCCGCTGCATCATCGTGGAAAAATGAAGAAAAGAGGACAGTATAGAGAGTAAGATAATATATATATATTTTTTATAGAGAGAGAAAAGAATTTAAGAAGAAACGGACAGAATCAGGAAGAACAAACTTGGAGCAAGAGGAGTTTAAGCTTTTAGAGAAAAAACAACGAAGAGGCACAGATCTATAGGGAGAGACGAACAGGCACAAGGCACAGTGAATGGCGGTCGCAAAGACTGAGTAAAATGGCGGACACTCCACTCTATTTATACCACAAAGGGGGAAGGGAGCGGAGTTTTCCCACCAAAAACCGTTAGCTTTCTAATCTTCCGGCCTAGGCACTGCGCAGGCGCAGCAACCCCATATGTGTGATGCACAGAGGCCAGGACGAAGAACATGTTTTCCCACCGACATGGCTTCATACTTATTGGACAACTCCTAATACATGGATGGGGTGGAGAAAATGTAGCCTTGGGTGCCTCAACAGTGAGACCGGCCTACATACCCCTGTTTTAGCTCCTCTGGACTTCCCTATGGATATGTGTAGTCAAGACGTGGAGCCAGCAGATACGATCCTGATTTCTCTTTCCACACATGCACTAAATATATGAAAATGGTGCATAGAGGTGTTCTGCTATTCTTAATTTACCTTTGGCAGAAGTAATTTGTAATTGGGAAGATGGTTCCATTTCAGTCTGCTATAGTGAAAGTAACTCTTGTTTTTAGTAAGGATGAAATAGAGAAGATGTACAGAATTTTACACATATGCTTGGCAGGTTAAATATGCATAAGAGATTTCCATAGCTGCAGCTGATAGTAATAACATATGGAGCAGGCAGTATAATCCAAATTATGAGATCTTTCATGTGTGCATATATTTTTAGACTTTTATTCATAAACATAATTTTATGTGTCAAGGAAAAAATCCTGTGGAAAGTTATCAAATAAACCTAGTGGCTAATCTGTTTTCTTCCTTCTTGTTCTCTCTTTGGAACCTTGTTATTAGTTGGATTTTCATCTTCTTTTCAGCTGAAGGAAAGGCAGAGCTTTAGCAATTTCTATGCTTAAGGAAAATGACTGATTGGGGCACAAGGTAAACTAACATTTTAGAATTTTTGCAATACACTGTAATTTATAAGGCTGTTTACTTTGCTTTTAACGTGTGTTTGTCCAATTTAACAGTGTCCCTGTACTCTGCACACCATTCAAGCTTTCTCTACCTGTCTGTAGTTTACTATTCTGACAGCACAAAAGCTGCTTGCTTGTTTTAGCAACAACAATAATGCTCAATTGTCTTAACATGAAAGGATTTAATAACCTAATTTTATGCAATATTCATCCAGTTTTTCATCATTGTCTCCTTCCTTTGTTGGATGTAGTGAAAGAAATGCTTTCTCTTCCAACATTTTGTAACGAATGATATGAATAACTGTGCAACATTTAGAACAGCCAGATTCCTTGTCCTGTGCCTGCAGTTCCATGCAACAGTTTTAAGGACAAATATGAATCATTAGGATTTTCTTTCTCGAGTGCCATTGCTTATATGTGTTTCATCAGTATTAATGTTCAGTACATAATGGCTGACTGCTATATCACAACTGGATTGATGTGAACTTCATCCTGCCCTTCTCTTCCTTTCTCTTCAACTCAACAGGATGCAGAATAGAAAAGAATTAAGTAATAGAAATGTAAACGGCAAATTAGGGATGAGCAAATCAGCAAAATTCAAGTTCACAAGCATTTCTAAATTCCATCCTGAAGCCCATTCTGACCCAAACCCAGACTTTGGACTTTGTTTTAGGTTTTTGCATACAAAACTGTATTTTCAATCATATTTTTGAAAAATGCATCACTCATGCACATATGCATTTCTTCTCCCATTAAAGTATGCATTTTTTCAAACATACGCATGATAGTGATCCACTGTTTGGATTCACATTTTATAATACAAGCTTGAAAATGTACAGAATTCAAATATGGGACAAACCCTATTCAAAAATGTACTGAAACAAAAATATCAGATACTTATCAAACTAGCTGTCATTTCACTCTTTGTATAGTTGCGGAAACACATGACAATCCAACTGGGTCTTGTCTCCTCATATTTTCTATGCATATATACTCAGAAGTAAGCTCCAGTGAGTTCAGTGAGGCTTAATCCCTTGAATTTGTGTACAAGGTTACAGCTTTAATGTCAGCAAGAAAAAAGGACAAAAATATTCCACAGAACTTATATTACAGTGCAACATTTTTAGCAGATCTATGGCTGAAATCCTATGTTCCCTGGAAAGGTATCACAGGGATTAGGGGATTTGTCAGATTTCATTTTGTTAGGATGAAGAAAAGGTCTTCAGAGTAGGAGATCTGACATTGGTTCCCATCCCACAAGTACTGCAGAAACGTCTGTGGTGGTTTCTTTCCATGGCAGGACTCTGATGCTGGAACAGGTAAAAGGAGGCAGCCACACAGCATTCCAGGAGAGGATCTGTGCGATTACTAGCTCTCCCAGTCCTCAGCCTCTCTCATTCCACAAATCAGCTGTAAATCTATGCCAGCCATTGAGATAAATTTCTTCCCATTAACTTCAGTGGAAGGGAATTCATTAAATTGAAATAACCCTTGGGTAGTATAAAAAGTGAAACTGTTCCACCCTCTCTTGCCCTTCCAGTTTCAGACTTGTCAGACTTCTCCACAATGGCAAGCAGAATTGCCCTGTTAATGCTACAAAATTGTATGACATATGTGCAGAAGTGAAAGTGTGTTAATTGTACAAGTTGATTCTGTTGCCACATATGACATGATCAGCTGTATGTATTTCACTAGGTGAGTATGTTACATTTTGCTTGGGGTTCTGGAATTCCTCATAGCATTATATTATTTATATTATATAACATTATATCAGTGTTTGTGGGTTTTGTACAATCAGTAGAGACAGGGCATATCTCCATAAAACATGTTTTAAAATATTTTTAAAAGACCCAAATAATTCTCTATTTTATCCAAATAATAAACATTAGATGTTCTTAATCTCAAACAGAACACAAAATTACGAACTACAATTTGGTATATGGAAGTAAATCCAGCACAGTTCCAATGCAGTGCTTTTGCTGCTGAAAAAAGAAAACCTAAATTCAGTCATAAAAATCTAAGATCAAATTAAATAACTTATCTATATGCCTAAGTTAATGTGTTAATTAATTGATAAATCTAATTTACTGGAAATCTTTTCAGCCCTTGGAATATAATATTGCGCCTTCCTGTGTCTTTGCAATGTGTACAGCATGCAGGAAAATCATTTATCTTCGTTATCCTGGGTATCTTATCACACACTGTGCTGCAGGGCTGATTCGATAATGAAAAGTTGGATCGTCACCTAGTGTTTGCAATAGAGTCTCTTTGCAGCATAATTAGACGGACAATGTGTTTCCAAAAAATAACCTTTTTGAATTTGTATAAAACAGACTGTATTTGTTACTACAATTTAAAAAAAAATAAAAATGAATATACAATATCCTACTTCTAGTAAAAGGGAAATGGATGGAAAACCTATCCTAAAAAGCTATTTGACTGCTATTTAGAAAAGAAATATGATTGACATCCAAATGCTCTGGCAGCAGTTTCACACACAGACATGCCTGCATAAACCCCTATCCATTTCGCCTACTAATTGCTGCACAACAAGTTATATAAACCTGTCCTTGATTAGCACCCATCTTTCCAAAGGAACTTCTTGGACTTTCATTCCAATTATATCTCAGAGCTAAGCACACAGAGATGCTCGTGCCCCTTTTTGACCTAGATACATAAAGACTGGATGATTGATTCTCTTACCCAGGTATACTAAACTCTAAACCACTGGAGGCAAAGTGTTGTTTGTGTTAATACACTCAGATTCTTTGCCTTGCTTTGCTCAAAACATCATCCACACGGCTGGCTGATAGTCATGATCTCTGCATGCAACCGCTTACTGTTGCTGCTTGTGAAGCAGATGTGATACAGATCCTCAGGCTCTTCTACACTGGTAGCTAAAAATGCATCAGAACATCTTCTCATTACAATTAATTTTTGTTTCAGTTATTTTGTGATTATTTTGTGATGTTAATTGGCATCCCGCAGAGATGTTTTTGTTATGCCTTGATTAGAGTCTCTATTTCCTCTGTATGTCACTTTGGATATACTGTATTATGTTCCAAAATACTGTCCCTAAAGAAGCTGTAAATCATTTCCATATATGCTTCTGACTCTGTATCTCCTCCCTACCTATCCATGCACAGCAGGATGTGTATGGCAGAACTTTCTGAAGTTAGTGGGAAAAAACTGCAATGATGCAAAAAGATCTGGAAGTAATGGAAATAGTAAAAAGAATGCAAGTTGCTTCAGAGTTTGGGACACTTTCTGAATTTATATGGAGAATGAAAAGCAAAGTAATGGTGCATTTCTGTTTCTAACTACAGACACCAATTTAGGAAATAGCGTATGCAGAGAGAGAGAGAGTCTGATTCCATCCCACTTTATATGCCTGTTTGTTGTATATATGTTACCTTTATTAAGATGCCATGTGGGGTACAGTACATTGATGGGAGTGAAGAAGCTGAGCAAAATTTCACTATAGTCTGCACTCTGGATCCAGAGTACTCTTTGCACTAATAAATTTCTCCTTCCTGTGGAATGGCAGGAATATGTTTTTATTTCCTGCTGCCATTTTCCTTGCAAATATATTTGCTGTTCTGAAGGGCTCTCTAACTTTTCAGGGCAGTGCCTTTAGGATTGCAGGGGAAGTTGAGAGGAAATTGCTTATTTCCCTTCCATAGGCAGAATTTTTTTACAGGAACTTTAGATCCAGCTTTATGTTTAAATCAACAATGGTAAACAATGCTAGTACTGTGCTTTTCTTTTATAGTGTTTGTGAGAAATGAAATGTTACTGTTACTAAGTGTTAAGAGTGAAAAACAGGAATAGGACAGGATCATTGAAGTCTCTTAAGGCAAAAAAGCCTAAGAATCAAAACATGTAAATAGTTGTTCTAAGAGCAATAATGTTTCTTATATAAAAAGTTCCGAAAAATACCAGAAGGGGTAAAATTGGGGGACAGTGGTAAAACTGTCACCTTCAGTGGAGGAGAGCAGACAATGGATTACTTTACAACAGGCGATAATGAGCCAGGAGAAAGGCATGTTCTCATTATCTCATCCTCCCCACAAGATTTAAGAAACATTTTGGCGTCAAGTAAGAATTTTCAAGGCCACTTCGGCCTGTTGACCTCTTAGAAGGTACTGCGCACGCTTAATAGGCTTATGAATAGTAAATGACACACCTCTCATAGGTAATAGGCTCATTAGCATGAACATGGGATGTATGAGCGGGAGGGGGGAACATATTAAGGAGTAGTATGATATAGGCGGATGGGGAAGATTGTGACTTCTTAGTAACCAGCCAACGGCGAAGCGGGGACAGTGTTGAGCGTTGGGGAAAGGAATGTATAAAATCTCTTGTAAACAGTAAAAAATTGCTCTTTGTTTCTCAGACTACTGAGGC
>NW_025335269.1:26297204-26349879 GCF_004798865.1 Varanus komodoensis | reverse complement strand
TATATCTTCTACTTATGAGGTCCAGTGACAGGATCAGGCCTCAGTAGAATCTCATGTGTTCCTCAGAGGAGTCTTTTAGAGCTTATGTAAACTATACTCGGGACAAAAACTAAGAAGTTATAAATCAACATCATGCTAAAGACTTCAACTATTTCAAGAGGCAAAGAACAAATATGACTTCATGTTAAGCCTAAGTTCAGAGTGAGAAGGGAAAGGAAAATTTTGAACTACCTTACGCAAAGTAAAATGATTTTGAAGAAAGATTTAAGTAATGTTATTTTAAGGGGCAGCTGGGCAGGACCAGATAGTGGATCACACTCCTATTTAGTCCCACACTGATATGTTTTTACAGTTAATTTGTTTAATTTATTTAATTCAAGCTTTTATAGGCCATCAGAATAGCCACATGGCTCCCTGGACAATTTACAGCAATGAAAAGACACTCAAACAAAACATAACAATCCACAGCCATGATCAACACATTCAATAAATAAAACATAAATTCCACCATGTTGACCTCATACAATGCCTTGCTTGGACACATGTTCTATTTAAATACCAACTGAATTTTTAAAATTCATAAATTAAAATACCAACCTAAAATTAGAATTAAAACTGTCAACAGTTAAAATACTCTGAAAATTAAAAAAAAAAATCTTCCTGGTGACAAAATGTATGCAAGGAAGAGTCTGGTGCATATCTCTGGGAATCAAATTCCACAGATGGGCTGTCATGACTGAAAAGACCTTACACTGAGTAGCTGCCTCCCAGGATCCTTTAAAGTCAGCTCCCAAGGCAGGCCCTCTGATGAAGATCTTTGGGTCCTGGTGGGATTATATGGATGGAGATGTCTCTTTAGATATTCAGGTCCTAAACCATGCAGAGCTTTATAGATTAAAAAAGCACTCTGAAGCAGGGTCAGACTTCAAGCGGCAGCCAGTGCAACAGACAGAGGACTGGTGTTATCTGTTTACTGCTACCAGTCCTTGTTAGCAATTTGGACAGTCTGTTCTGCACCAATTGAAGCTTCTGGACTGTTTTCAAGGAAAGCCCCATAAAAAGCGCATTACTGTAGTCCAACCAAGAGGTTATCAGAGTGTAGATTATTGTTGCCATGTTCTGCCTATCCAGATAAGATCAAAATAGACAAATTCACCAGAGCTGATAAAGGGTACTTCTCGCCACAGACCACACCTGGTACTCTAAGGACAGCTCAGGGTCCATAAGTACTCCCAAGCTCCAGACCTTGTCCTGTAGGGCGAATGCAACCCTGCCCAGGACCTATCAGCAGCACCTTTGTCTTGCCTGGATAAAAATTCAATTTGTTGGCCCTCATTCAGTGGATCATTTCAACCAGACACTGGTTGAGAACTGTCACTGCCTCACCTGGAAGGAGAGGTAGAGCTGAGTGCCCTCAGTGTACTGATGACACTTCAGCCCAAACTATCTGATAACCTCTCCCATCACTTTCATGTAGATGTTAAAAAGCACGGGGGATGAAATGGAGCCCTGTGGCACTCCATAACATAATGGCCATGGCACCTAGTCAGCCTATTAGGAGCAGAAACACTGCAAAGCAGTTCCCCAGCTCCCAACCTGGCTAGCTTATCCAGAAGGATGCCATGGTCAACGGTACTGAATACCACTGAGAGGTCCAAAAGGACCAACAGGGATGCACTCCCAGTTTCAGTGCCATGAACAAAGCTGTGCATTTCTCTTGACACCAGCAACTGCATCTATTTTTTCATCTTCTTAGCTGTTCCTGCAACAGCATCTTGGAAAGTGCCTTGTGTAAGAGTGTGCACAGTAATGTACCAACAGGGGTTGAGCCAACAAAGAAGACAGTATTATTTGACTCATTTTGTATCTCACATTACTTGAAATGAACAGAGCAACCATTTTTTATTTATGAGATGTAGCACAGCACAGAGAAATGATAATGGATGAAGAAATCTCAGTCGATTCAACCCACACAAACAAAAACAGAACTAATAAAGCTTAATAAAATAAACTCATCCCACACAACTCCCATGAACCTAAGTATTTCTCAGAGCTCTGGCACACCAAACAATTATATTTTCTCACGCATTTCTCATAGCAGGTATACCACAAAACACACTGCAGCTAAGCAACACTGACTATATTTAAAGAGTGCATTAAGTTACACACCTAGGGCTGAAAAGACCAAACTTTGCTTATGTAGGGCAGACACTCAAACAAACAAAACAAAACAGACAAAACCCCCAAAACAGAGTATGGCTATTCCTTAAATGGAAGCCCCAAAATGTAGAAACTTCATATTTCCTTGCTGTTTCCGAACTACTACTTGACACACTTGTAGGATACATATACTGTTTGAAGACACCCGGAAAATACAAAGAACTTACCTGAAACCATATGCACAGCAAGAGGACATATACAAAGTCATACCGTGTGCGCCACTATCCCTGTTTTAATAATTCTGATGGGCAGCAAATATCTATGTCTCAGCAATGGTTTTTCTCATCACGTTTTTCTCATTCTACTAGATTTTTTCAAATGGAAAAATTATATGTGCTCTGTGATTGAACTAAGGTCTATCCCAAAGTTACTACAGTTTCTTCATGCAGCACAACTGTTTACAAACCAACTTGAGTCCTGAAGCATAGTCTAAGAATAAAAGAAACAGCCACTTTCCTTAACCCAAACAGATCTGGGTCGTCACAGTGCTTGAGTGGAAGAACACCTGGAACTGTCCCTATATGTCACCCTGGGTTCCATGCTAAAAGATGGATGGTTATAAAGTCAACAATAGCATACTTCATAGGAGAAATGTTGGTGGCAGATATAAAATGCATATGTGCATGTCTGGTAAGCGAATTGTCCACGCACATATCTATTAAAAGACAGCATGGTAAGTACAGTAGGAAAAAAGAGATTACTTGAAACAGTTGGGGGATGCCCCCACTTTCCCCCTCTTTCTCAGTTGAAAGACAGCAGGGATAAAAGAGGCCTCCCCCTGTGTTGCCATGAGTGCCTTTAAATAAGAATAACACACAAATGCCAAAACTAAACAAAACACCTTCTAGTAACGTGGGTGGGATGGGGTACTTGACACTTGTTTTCAGTGAATCAGCTTATTGAGCAGTGACATGAAATTCAGAGAATATATTTTCATGCTAATAGACAGACAGCATGAAAATATATGGAAGAAGAAGGGGGTATTTGTGGCAAAAATGTTTCCTTTTGTTCCCTTTCCTTCATTAAGCAAACATATTTGTGGGTGTTAGACAGCTAGGAAGCACTGTAGTTATGCAAAACTCTTGGAAGAAGAAAACAGGAAACCTGTCGCAGGACTACAGTGGACCAACCAGGAATTCTTGATCAACAGATAAGGATAGAGAAAGGATAGGGAATCCGCTCATGTGGGATGCTGGGATGCATTGTGAGGCTGGAAAGATAGAGTAGGAAGCAAAGAAACTCTTTCACATGGGTAACAACATGATAATCTGACCTGTAAATTTGGTCAGAAATCCATACCATGATGTTTGCTATACCGTATGAACCCAGCCACTGTGGTTTTTGCCAGTAGTGTGATGATAGTAGCAGCAGAAGAACCCGTCTGAGATGACAAAGGTGCTGTCCTACTTTGCAGGAAATTTGGAGGTATTTTTCAATCTTTCCATATCCCTGCCCCACCACCACTTTCTGTACCCCATCCTTCGGTGCCCTCTGGAACAGTAATAAAAGTTGCATAGAAGGGTGAATGGTTAGAGGAAAATTGGCAAAAAAAAAAAAAAAAAAACTTCTCTATTCCTCCAGTGGAGCTTCTTTTGGATCTCAGTTTGTTTCATAAATAGAATTAGACATTTCATTAGCAGAACTCCAAGCCTGGATCATAGTTATATATTAGGGATATATGACATAGCGAAAGGCTTTCTATATATGTTTTATGGATTGCAAGGTAGCTTTCATTCTGTCATCTACTCATTGCAAGAACTGGATTTTGCATAAATCAATTTGTAAGGGAATTTGCAATTTTTAAAATTTATTTACCTGCAAACTACACAAAATCATAACTCCATGTGTTCATGCTTCAGCCTGGAGGGAATCACACATTTGTTATTTTTCTTATTCTTGTGTAACTAGAATTATTGTGCAAAATAATAATAATAATAAAGATCTGTATGTCCACAGAATCCATATGAGTGAGGAAAAGCTGGTCTGCTGTGGAATCTGTTGATTGCATTCAGAAATCTTAAGTCATTCAAGTCTTTTATGGAATTTCCTGATATCCTACACATGCACACACTTAAGTACTTTCAGAAAAAGATTCAGGGACTCTTCTCATTCCATGGTTTTAGTGTGTCTGTGAGAATGAAAGTGATGGATGATTACTTTAATGTCTACAAGTCTCAGCACTGATAACCTTAGATAAATTACACAAATTAAAAGATTGTGCTCTTTTAATACATAGGTGTTATTTTGGTTCCTAGTATTTTCTTTCCAAATACACTTAGCAGCAGCTCAGCGAAATCACTCCCCCCACATCCCTCTTTACAGTGGCTTCTGGGACAAACAGTGATGCAATAATATCAGATTCAACTTCTCTTCAATGATACTTGGCCCTACCACGGCAAGTAGCCCTAATTGAGATAATTGCTCAGCAAATCAAAGTAGTGTAGTGAAGCAAGTAATTATGTGTCACAAATTGCTGGGCTAAACTATTTATTTTTTCAACCTGAATAAGTAATGAGAAGTAGGTTTGTCCAAGTCTTCCTCATGTGAATGAAACAGGGAAGGGAAAAAAAGTAACTTGTTTCTAAGTGACTGCTCTAGATGATGATTCATATTTCCTTTCTGAATCTTTTCAGACATGAAATTGTTTTAGATCTGGAGGCTATGATCCTTAACAGACATTAGAGAAGAACAATTTTCTTCAAGCAAAATTTCAGCCCAAAATCGGAAGCAGAAGACTGTATTTTTGCTTTCTGTGCCAATATTAATTTAAAAATTGACCACTCGGCAACCCTTTCACTCAGCTGTTGTCAAGAATCCACCAGGAAAAAGTGAAATAGTGTCAATGTGACTAGTTTCTCCTTCTGAACATATATCTTGTAGCGACATTTTGGAGATTCAAAAGGCAAAATTACTGGGTAGTCTTCATCTCATATACAGGCAGGCAGCTGAGACTAAGTTGTGACTCTTTTCAAAACATCAATCAGGGAACATCAAATACTGAAATTAGATCAGCTCCTATGTTAGAATGGACTGTTTCATTTTCTGTTTTCTGAGAGGTCTTCTTGTGTGAGGACAAAATAGTGTGAATTAGGAACTGACAGATTGCTACAGCAGCAATCTGTAGAGTCTGTTTTGAAGCTTTGGTGACCTGAGAAGCTTCTGCAATACTTTTCTCACCCTTACTCATAAGAAGAATATTTTCCTGAGCCAAACAAATGGTGGTGGTGCTGGTGGTGATGATGCAGCCACTTAGGTCTCATTCAGGCATATTATATTGGGAGTTAGGGGGACATGGATTACTAGTTAGGATGGCTGGATTACTCTCATGTACTGAGCTGCTGTGTTGTAGTGGTCAGAGTGCTAGAATAGGACTTGTAAGATCCAGGTTCTTCTTCCACTTGTCCATGAAGCTCACTGGGTGACTTTGGGCCAGTCAGTGACTCTCAGCCTAAGCTACCTTATGTGGTTATTGTGAGGATAAAATCTAGAGGAGGAATAACCCATAAACTACCTTCAATTCCTTCCAACAGGAAAAAAGGTGGAATTTGAAAGGATAACATGCACTTGCAAGTTATTTATGTGCATAATGTACCCACAAGTGTGTGATACATGCAACCAGAGCAATATCTGCTACTGAGGAAGGCAACAGTGTTTTGGGTATAAAAGCCATACAGGATCAAATCAAAGGCCTCCATAATTTACTATTATTCATCTACAGTGTTCAAGTAGATGCTGTGAGACGCCCACAAGCAAGATAGGAATACAATAGCATTCATGTTCCACAGCACATAGAATTATACTACCTGTGATACTGGAGGCAATATACAGCCATCATAAACGGTAGATACAGATGGCAAAACTTCCATGCTTTGCCTAATGCCTTTTAAAACCATCCAAATTGTGGCATATCTTGTGGTAACTAGAGTAACTGTCAACTTCCTCAGATTAACTATGTGCTGTAAGAATTGTTGTTGTTGTTAGTCAAGAAGTCGTGTCCGACCCATTGCAACACCATGGACAACGTTCCTCCAGGCCTTCCTGTCCTCCACCATCCCCCGGAGTTCAGTTAAGCTCACACCAACTGCTTCAGTGACTCCATCTAGCCACCTCATTCTCTGCCGTCCCCTTCTTCTTTTGCCACCTATGTTCCCAGCATTAGGCTCTTCTCCAGGGAGTCCTTCCTTCTCACTAGGTGGCCAAAGTATTTGAGTTTCATCTTTAGTATCTGGCCTTCTAAAGAGCAGTCAGGATTGATCTCCTCTAGGACTGACCGC
The DNA here is from genome assembly GCF_004798865.1 of Varanus komodoensis. NCBI lineage: Eukaryota > Metazoa > Chordata > Lepidosauria > Squamata > Varanidae > Varanus > Varanus komodoensis. The sequence continues at coordinate 26,343,385 of NW_025335269.1, read as the reverse complement.
TTTGATCGCCTTGGGGTCCAAGGGACTAGCAGGAGTCTCCTCCAGCACCACAATTCAAAGGCCTCAATTCTTCGGTGCTACAGCCATACATTGCAACTGGGAAAACCACAGCCTTGACTATACACACTTTTGTTGACAGGGTGATGTCTCTGCTTTTTAGTATGCTGTCTAGATTTGCCATTGCTTTCCACCCTAGGAGGAAGTGTCTTTTAATTTCTTGGCTGCAGTCCCCGTCTGCGGTGATCTTGGAGCCCAGGAAAATAAAATCTGTTACTACCTCCATTTCTTCCCCATCTATTTGCCAGGAAGTGAGAGGATTGGATGCCATGATCTTAGTTTTCATAATGTTGAGTTTCAAGCCAACTTTTGCACTCTCCTCCTTCACCTGCATCAAGAGGCTCTTTAGTTCCTCTTCACTTTCTGCCATGAGAGTGGTATCTTCTGCATATCTGAGGTTGTTGATATTTCTCCCAGCAATCTTAATTCCAACTGGTGATTCATCAAGCCCCAACTTTCTCATGATGTGCTCTGCATATAAGTTAAATAGGCAGGGCGACAGTATACAGCCTTGCCGAACTCCTTTCTCAAATTTGAACCAATCAGTGGTTCCGTGTCCAGTTCTCACTGTTGCTTCTTGACCCACATATAGGTTTCTCAAGAGACAAATAAGATGGTCTGGTACTCCCATCTCTTTAAGAACTTGCCACAATTTGTTGTGATCCACACAATCAAAGGCTTTAGCATAGTCAATGAAACAGAAGTAGATGTTTTTCTGGAACTCCCTAGCTTTCTCCATGATCCAGTGTATGTTGGATCCAGCGTATATGCTGTATGAATAACTACTTCCTTTTATCTGTCCTGGATTTCCTACCATTCAACTTCATTGGATGACCTGAGTTCTGATATTACAAAGTTTTTATCCCTGTCTGCTTTCCCCATACCATGAATAATTTTATACTCTTGTATCTTGCGTCCCCGTTCTTCTAATCTAAAAAGCCAAAACATTGCAATCTTTCTGCATAGGCAACTGCTCAATCATTCTGGTATCCTTTTTCTGCACCTTTTCATGCTCTACAGTGTCCTTTTTGATGTTCAGCTACCATATCTATACACAGTAATTCAAGTAAGACTGCATCACAGATTTCTCTAAAGACATTACAGTGTTGTCAGCTTTATTTTCAGTTTCTTTCCCAGTGATTCCCAGCATGGTATTTCCCTTCTTCACAGCAGCCACACTGGATCAATATTCCATCAAGCCCCAACCACCAAAGTTATGTGCTGGACAGACTCTGCCAGCTCAGACCCTGTCACTACATGTTTGGAAGTTTTGTCCCAAGGCACATGACTTTTCTGCCACAGCAAAAAATGTGCAGGACAGAAGACAACATTCATGATTTTGGAATATCAACACATACTTGTATCTTTAATAAAACCAAACCAAATGTTAGTTATTATGTACATATCTACATGAAATCCACATACAAATTAAAACAATAATCATGATAGGATTTAAAAGTTGGGTTTCTTTTAGGTACATCAAAGGAATGCAGTGCAGAATACATTAAGGGAAGTAGGTAGCAATTGGAAGAAAATTCTAATTGGAAAAAATATAACCTTACATTAAAAAAAGAAATGGTCTAAGATACAAGTGTGTTTATAAAGAAGGTGTTAAAGATAAATGTTTTTGTTTATTCTCTTTAATTAAGGCACTAATAACATTTGAACTTGGATTCACAGCTAATGGTAAAAATATAGTACCTGTAGTTCTTAGCAATTATGTTGCCATGCATTATCCACATGTTCTTAAAACTTAGCTTGTTTGTGCTGCTGCTATAAATCTGCTAAGGTAGCACAGCTATGTAATGGCCAAATCCACCCTCCTTTTTAAAGACTATATCAGAAGAATGTATAGAGTTGCTTCTATAATATAATAGCTTTTTATCATCCTGTTGGGATTTTAATTCCTGAAGAATGTGGGGGGAAGGCAGATGGAAATAGTAGCATCAACTTGCAAAAGTTGAGACAATTTGTAGAATTTCAAAGACCTGAGTAGAAGCCTTGCCTACTCTGTACACTGATATTAAGAAGAAAGGCTGAGGAAAGAGAACACAAGGCACATACTTGCTTAAAAGATGAGCAACTAATTTGATCACCTGATCTTTGGCAGATTGTTTTTCAAACCTTATCTAATGCAAAATTTCATTTTTAAAATATATATCTCAGTAAGAATTAAGAGAATTCTTAAAGAAACTTCACTCATTCATACAGAAAATACCACGCAAAATGAAGACTGGTCCTAATGCAGTAGGCCCTCTTCAGACAGCTGCAGCAGCTCTGAAGACATGTTGATGGTACAATCTATGCAAACTGTTTGCAAATGAAGCTACCATACTAGAAAAGCTAATCATACATGGCTTTCCCACCTTGATGACTTCTGAGTTTGGAGGGCCAATGGGAAGAGTCCCTCACAGGCTACCTTCTTATTAGTTTTGTCATTGGTGGCTATTCCTTTTCCATGCCCCTTTCCTCATTAACCCGTCCACCTACCTGCTTACCAGAGCAAAGAGCTAGTGAGCAAGTGGACAATGGCAAGTAGACAGTGGCACAGTTGTCTGACCCAGAAAAGAGACAGGCAAAAAAGAAAGTTGCACTGAAGAAGAGGAAGATCAACACTCTTCAGTGGGCCTTCTAGTGGGATGTGGGACCCCGGAAGGTGCCTAATCATTCCAACCACTGATGCTACCTCTGCTTTACCATGTGATTGGCACTTCCATATTCAGCTGAAGCTAGATCTGAAGTTTAAACCACATGCCAGCACCCTGGCCTATGTGGACTGCTCAGAAAAAGTCTGTAGTTGGGCAGGATTGCACCTCTTAAAAGCAACTGGCTATGTGTAAAGGTAACTTTATTTATGCAAGTGGAAATAAAACTACCAGAGTATTTCAAGGTGGCCATGCCATGTGCAGTTTCTGTCAATCCTATAAAACATAAAACTTAGCCTCTTGAAATTGCTCAAAGGATCCCAGTTGTAGTGAGATGTGTGAAATGCAAATACAAGAAACAGTTTGTTCATCCCATTCAGTTATTCTCCTCAACCTTCCAATTTCATTTAGGGCCTAGAATGGCCCAGGATGTTCAGTAATTTTAAGACTACAGCCCAGGAGCTTACTGGTACTGGATTTCTTTTCATGAGTTAGTGTCAGCACACCAAATATTTCCATCATCAGCATACTAACAATACTGGGGGTTGCAAAATAAACAACACCTCAACAGCTACAGCTAGACTGACAGTTTCGTGTTAAGCATTTTTTGTCAAACTTAATCCTCTGTTATAATAATCCTAAAGAGAAGTGGTAATGCATTTAAATACTTGCTTTAACCAACGTTTTAGAAATGTGTGCACTAAGCATATTTACCACTTTTTTAAGTACTCCCTTGAGTTCTATGACAGCAGAAGGATCAAGAAGAAGTGATTCATGGCAGGAAAAGTTCACATTTCTTTTTGAATAGAATGCAGTCACTTCTTTGAATAATTTACATTTTATACAGGCTATAGATTGCTTAAGGCATGAAACAATTTTAGATGTCTAAACTGAGACAAGGTGTGATTTTAAGAATAACAGCATCATACCAAAGATAATTTCTTTCTATTACAGTGGCATAAAATGCCCAAGATGAAAGGCATTATGTCTGTGCAAAGCCTATTGAAGTGAATGACAATTGTAGGATCCGAAGCAAAATCAACATTCATTTTCAAGAAGCTGCAGCCAAAATATGCTGAAGTCATAAATGTCAATATAGATAATGGAGATGAAGTACCAAAAGTCTTTGACTGGTAGAGAAGGAATTTTGGAACTTTATTCAAATTTTGGCGTTTCATCCTTTTTAGAAGATACCTTGCTAATCCAGCTTCCTTATCTTGGCCAAAAATACCAGTGAAAAATGGGCAGGTGACCATGGCTCAGATTGCTGGTACTGTTCTTTGTAGTGTTTGCTGCAGAGGGTTCATTCACACGCACCTGTGCCACAGTGCCGAAGCTAATGGTCTGTGCTTCAAATCCAAGGGAGTATCATATATATGTGAAACCTGGAGCCATTTGAGAAAGATCAGTTCCACACCTTTTTTCAGTCTGCTAATACAATACCTTGCATAGTGATGCATGACAATTTCATCTAGTTCTGTTTTGTAATGTAATCAGACATTTAATCCAGCAGAGGCTCCTGCATGCAGAAGTAGGTAGCAATCCTTGCAGTCCTCTAGGGCAGCCTTGGTCCTGCACACCTTGCTCCAGATCATTTCCCCAAACTGGATTTTCAAATGCCATTGAGGCTACAAAGGCACTGAGCAGGAATCACAGACCATTCCACTGCCATCAGGAGCATCACAAGAACAGAACTCTATTAATGGGAACATGGGATCCAAGCCCATATGTCTGAATCAGATGAATAAGGATATGTGGAAATTTTCCCTCCACGTGAACACATGTAGGAGGACGTGGAACTGGATCTGTCTCTACCACCTAAGTGTATCTTGCACTCTCCTTCTCCCACAACTGCACATTTGGCACAGAATCAAAAAAGGAAAGTTTCTACATGCATAGCTACATATATTTAGAGTCCCCATATAACTGGGAACCACCACTGCACAGAGTACTCAGTTGTGTGGAACCCATACAAAACAGGATGGTATTTTTGGGAGTACCTGTAAATATGGAGCTGGAAGACATAGCTGTATGCCCCCACCTCTTAATGCACTAGGCTATAGCAAATAATAATGCAATGCATTGATGAGGGGACTGAATATCACTAGGATCTCTACTCTTTCAAATCCATGTGTAACTTTACTGCATTGCATGTAATAAATTCAAGTGTTCGCTTTCGACGTTTTTTAATTTCCCACTTCATATATCATGAGCAAATAATGCTTCACTTTAGACAGAGGAATTAGGCCACAGTATTTCACGTATCTGAGTTGTAATCCTTTTCTCAAAACTCTTATTTGTTCTAAGATTTGAGTTATGTTGAAGCACACTGCAACTGCTAATCATTGCTGGAAAAACTGTGTAATCTGTTCTGGGTAATTTTATACTGACATCTCATAAATCATTGGTTTATAGCATTCTGAGTATTTTTGTTATCTTCTTTTGTAGTAGCAAGCATAGTATAACTGCTATACTTTTTTAATCTAGTGTCTATGAAAATCACTCAGCAATCAGTTTTAAATGCCCCTAAAAGGCCAGCAGGTGTTATCCTAGTACTTCAGAATGATGCTGATGCACATGTTATGTGAAGAAAGGGGTTATTAGGTTATATTTATTATCCTGATTTTGCCTTCCTTTATGAAAAGCTCCATTAATTATAATATTACATTAACTATGTGCATATGCCCACTTCCTACTTTAGATTTTGGACTCATCTGTGGTTGTCACACCATTCACATACTTCCAGCAGACTGCAATCAAATCATCCTTCACAATGTAATTGCCGTTTTTCTTGGCAAAACATACGGAAACACCACTGCCCCCGCCCCCCCATTCATGAATTCTGCTGAGAAAAGCAGCAATTCAAAGTGGTGTGTAACAGTTTTGGTGAACACACCATAGCTCTCATTTGTAGTCTTGGAATAGTTTGGGGCCATTTCTGTTGGGGTTCAGACTGGGTTTGGCACGCAAACTGCTTTGGTTGCCCTGTGTATGATGACCTATGCTGGAGAGAAGCTGTGGGAGTGTGTTCCTGCTGATTCTCCTGGATCTTTTGAGTTGGAGTTTTGAGTCTGAGTTGAAGAACTATATTGCAGGGGTTCCAACATGGAGGATCAGAGTTTGCTGGTGAGTCTGGTACTTGGGAATACTGCTCAAACTTGAAGACTCTGCAGTATGAGGTTCTTTATGGGTAGTGCTTTCCCTCATGCTATTCAGCATCTACAAGAAATGTGTGTGTGTGGGGGGGGGGATTAGCAGAATTTTGGAGTGTGTTGCCTTCAGCATGCTAATTTCTCCTTTTCATTGCCAGCAGGTGAGCTTATGGATGGGCTAAATCTGGGCTGCAGCCACAGACTGAAGCTTAATCCAGACAAGAATGAGCTCCTGTTTCTGGGTGATATGGCCTGTGATCCAAACCCTGGGCACCCTTCTGACTTCTGTCTCTGAGGGATGCTTGATTGGTGGCAATGAGGAGAAAGGCCTTCTTAGTGGGGGTCTGCTCCAAGAATTTAACTGAAGCCTACTTGTCACCCATTCTGCTGTATTTTCAGCACCTGTATCTCAAGGCATTTTTAATTTATATTATAATTATTTTAACTTAATGATGTGAGCCGCCCCGAGGCTTCGGCGAATGGGGCGGCATAAAAATGTTTTAATAAATAAATAAAATAAATAAGAGCCCCAAATACTACATGGTGGAGGAGACAGTTACGCCAGCTCTTGAACAGGTATAGTTGTTTTAATGCTCTTTAGTTATTAAAGCTCTTCAAATGCAATCTTTAAATTTGGTTTTTCAATTATTTTAGTAAAAAATTATGCTGTTTTGATTGTTATCTGCATTTGATATTGTATTTTATTGTATGTTGTGAGTTGTTGTGCACTACTCAGACAGCTTCAGCTATGGGATGGGATACAAATGAAAGGAAATAGGTATCCATAAGTACAACATGTTAACCGAGAAGGAAATTTCTCCTTACAACACAAGCCCTAAATAATTTGATTAAAATATGATGTCCCAGTAAAGTAAAAGCTTCTGGCTGCAGAAAGCTACCTCCATCCACATCAGAACATGCAGGAAGAACAGAACCAAGACATACATTTCAGGCAAACCTAAAACAGCAGCACAGTGCAGATTTGAGTTCTTCAGACACTTGGTGCAGGTGGGCACTTTTCAAATGCCATGGTATTTCAGGCCAGATGGCCATGCTACATTTTAAACATAGTGAAAAAATTACTCAAGCATTTACACTACACTGGAGGTAGATTCTTATGTCTTGGAGCCTTTGGGAGACGTCTACTCCACTGGGCGACAGCAGTGGTAAAGACAAAATGGAGACTGTGTATGCAAGAAAAACTGGTGGTTGATTGGGACCCTCCTAAAGGAAAGGGCACTTTAAGCCTCCCAAACTTATGGCATCCAGTGGATTGAGGGCAGTACCCTTGATACTTGTGCTGACAGAAAAGCACCCTTTTCATTTTTAATTGAAACATTTTGGGCAATGAAATTTACAGGGAAGAGGGGTGAGAGATCTACATCCAAAGCACAACTGAAGAAATAGGTTAAAGCTTATCGTCACCTATGCCAATGTTACAATTTGAATCTGTTTCCCCATGATTACTTTGGAATAAGAGAGAAATGCTGCTGCTGTTAGATGCCTGTTTAGTCTGACCCTCAGGCACCTTTCATCTTCAGAGATGTCCATTCTCTACCCAGGCTCAGCTATGGAAGCCCCAGGCAAAGCTACAAGTAACAAGTCATTTGCAAAAGGAATTGTTCTTGTCTCTTGTAGATCAAAGATCAGCAGAATTTTCTAATATTCTTGCTGCCTGGTCTGGGTTACTAATAAAAATAACTCTCACTACAACTCAATTCTTCTAGCTTTTCATTAAGTGAGTATAATATAATCTACCTTTTTGTGCTTTGCAAAGGGAGGGAGACCCATCCTTGCAAACTGTCAGACCTTATTCAAATTATTACTTGTACTTTAACCCTGCCTTCCACTATCTGGCATACTCCAGATGTTTCCAAATGTAATTGCCAATATTTCTCATCATTAGCCTTGCTGGTTAGGTTTTATGGAAGCTGAAGCCCAAAAGAACTGGACAGCCCTGGGTTAGAGAAGGCTTCTTTATTCTAACTATATTTGATGACAAAATCACAGAAAGCATTAGATGGTTTCAGTTCTCTTCTGAATGCTAAACTACAGATTTCTGGTGACACTTCAAATGTTTGCAAGTCTTAAGTAGATCTGATCCTGCAAGATTTAATAAGATCATGGCCCAAGAGGTTATTGCCACAGGAAAGACAATATGCTACTAATAAATAAAGTATGAGAAAAATCCTGTGCAATGAATCTTCATAGTATATTATTGTCTTGTACTGAATAATGCATAAACTATTTTCTATAGTTTTCCACCATGTGCAATTGATTTATCTATTTATATCCTTCTGCCACCCCTCCCCTCCCCCCAAAAAAACTAAAAAAACAATGCAAGGAATCAGGAATTGTGAAGTCTACTGATATTCCCCATTGTGGATACTAGCAAGTATGCTTACTGGAGATAAACTTAACGAAAATCAGTAGTAATGTACTGAGGATCAAGAGGCAAATGCTTCAAGGATGAGAAAATTAAGAACCATAACCAGTGGATTTTATTTTATTTTATTTTATCTTTTAATTTTATTTTATTAAAAGCTTTTCTAACCTGCCCACCACAAGCATCTTGGGACCATTTACAATGAAAACGAGTAAGATAAACAAAGCAGCACAGTATCCAACAACTAAAACAATAAAACCCCATTTAAAATCATCTATACATTAAAATGATGGGAAAATAAAAAGATTTTCTGTCAGGCTTAGAAATTTAGATTTGCTGTTAACAACCATGGACCACACATATGACTTTACTTTCAAGCAGAGATTTTGCATTCTAGGAATAGGTAACCAAAAGGCACACAAGCCCAGATGGGTTAAAAAACTAGAAACAACTTTATGGACTTAAGCATTTGGTGGGTACCTCATGCATGGATCCAGCCATCAGGCAATCTGTCTTCTACTCAATCTCACCATACTGGCCCATGTGCCTGAAGTGTTAGCAACACAGAGAGAAGACCAGAGCCTATTATGTGGAAGCCTCTAACTTCAGACCCCTTTTTGCTGCACTAAGTGTGGCAGAGCCACAATCTGTAAATTATTTTCTTCTCCCACAATGGAGAAGAAGGCCTCGATTCTGCTCCCTGTTACACAGGGATAAAATTCAATTCTCTCCACACTTACAAAGTTGTGACTTGGAAAATAGCCTGTCCACCAATGGTCTGTCCACCAATAACAAATAATGCAGTAGAAAACAACTCTAACTTACCAGAAGTAATGTTGCCATGGAGTAGGAAAAATCTGCACTGTCAAGCCTACTGTATAGGCAAGCAAAATTCCTTCCCAGCCCTTTGACTTTGTAATTAAATAAGGGTTGTGGAAAGAAATGTGACTGCAGAAAATGGTGGTGGCAATGGTACAGCTGCAGCTGAGCCCTACTGATAGAGGCAGCGATGGACCAGGGGGAGAAAGTTCTCTTTTCTCTATCATTTCTGCCAAGGAGTTCCCTCAAGGACTCATAGCCCTCACTGACTCCTCTCTCACTGTTAATCAGATGGTCAATAGCTGTGGCCTGGACATCACCATGAGTACACTGTCCCTACACTGTCCCCATATTCAAGGACAAACTGCCTCAAAACAAATAGGTTTCTTAGATAAGTGGATAGCTTTGCTTGTAATAAATAACCAAAATTTAGAAGATGAGCAACATGCTAAAAATCCAGAAAATTAAAAACTTTCAGTCCTTACATAGAAAGCCATTACAAAAAGTTCCAAATTCCATTTTAATTGGTGGGCTAGAACTTCAGATTCTGTCAGGCCAAGCCAACACAAGAACATGTCACGAACTCTATAGGCAGATCCAGCGAGCGCTCACATGCAAACAAGGCTAAGTACAACATTGCACTATGATGGACCTGAATTCTTCCCTCATTTCTTAGCTTCAGTTAGTATAACCCAAGCTGAGTGTAGTGTGAAAAATGTCTGTAATATCTTCCGTCCTGTGTCTAATTTCCTTTTCACTTGTGTGAATTGAAGATTCAGTGCTCCACTGTTCAATATAGAGATCCCCATGAGCAAGAGAGTACAAAATGGCTGTATTCTCATCTTTCACATAATCTGGGAATAAAATTATTTTCCCCCATACAAATTCCTCACGTTGTGTTAGTCAATTCTAGACATTCCATGCTTACCTAAACACCATTGTTAAAAATGAGACAATTTTAGACAAGGATAAATGTTTTGGAAAAGGCAGTGGAAAATGACTGGCTAGTTTTGAAGTGCTGGAGCCATGTATAATCAAAGTGTTATATAAAGAACTTCTACGATTGCCTTTGTAAAGGTGACGATGACATTTAATTCCGCAGAACACCCTGTACAGCATGTTACAGTACAAAAATATAATACAGTGGCTTCTTTCCCCACTTCCCAGCAATCTTGCATCAAGTGCATTTTAAAAGCAAAAGTAAATGATACTGCTTAAAATGGAACAATCAGTTAATGAACTTAATATAAATAAGGTATTGTCTATTAGAGCTGACAGTGTAATCCTAACTTCTGAGCTATGATCCATTTGAGCTCCTTGAATCAATCTTTTTCTAATAAAAAGATCACTCAGATAAACAAGAAATTCCCCTCCACTATCCCAATTGTGTTTGTTAAGTATGCCAGCAACAAGCATGGGTAGGATCAGCATCAGAAAAACTAAAAGAAAAAAAACCCTAGCTTGAGAGCTGTGGAAGAATTTCCTTAATTGCCAGCATAAAGCCTGGTTATACACTGAGAGCTGAAACTTCGCTCAGTGCTGTTTTTACCTTACGAGAGCCACCATTTGCTACACTGCTATGGTAGAGCAAGCATGCCAGCTTCAAAAAAGTCTAATATCCCACACACAGCAGCTGTCTGTTCACCTGCCTCTCCTTCTTGCTTTCCCTTCAGGATCTGGCCTGTACTTAAATGCAAAACATATTTATAACAAGAAGACAGTGCACCAGAAATGTCATCTGTTCTGTAGGCCAGTTGTAACCGGACTCAGCAGGGTATGGGGAGACAGCAGGGTGCATGCAGCCTCGTGCTTAGGTTATTTACTATCACAGTTGTTACAACTCACATGGATTGCCCTAGCCAAATCTCTAAAGCCACATGAAGGAAAAGTAATCTTTCCCCTATATTCTCCTCCAGTCCATTATGCCCCTAAACAAACTTTTAAAAAATTCATTGTGCAGTAGAAATTGGCATGTCATAAGAGTCATGGAAACGAGGAATGCCAAAGCAGTCAAGCATGGCATATTGCACAGCTGCCACTTAATCACAAATTGACCAGGTTCAGACAATATGATAATCTACACTGGAGGATTGCATATGGGTTGAATTTGGGTTGTTGTTTATTTATTATTTTTTGATTTATATCCTGCCTTTTTCCTACGAAGGGCTCAAGGCAGCTTACATCTCCTCCTCCATCTTATCCCCACAACAACAACTCTGTGAGGTAGGTTGGGCTGAGAGTCTGTGACTGGTCCAAAGTCACCCAGTTGGCTCCATGGCTGAGCAGGGACTAGAACCCAGATCGTCTGAGTCCCAGTCCCACACTCTTAACCACTACACCACACTGGCTCTCCTACACTGTTGTTGAGCTATACACTTTTGTTGAACCATGGGCTATCATTGTCTCTGAATCCATTCATGAACAGCTCATAAAGAGAATCCATGGTTTACTGTTGGATTATGAGCTGGGTGGTTCACCATGATTTAATCAAAGGAAAGCTATCTTACCTTCCATAGGTATTATATTTGTAGATTTAAAACTGAGGCTTAGTCAACAAAAATGGTGTCCTATGTATATCTTGAGAGGTTTGTTAAGAAGCAGGCTCTTGCTAAGGAATTTGATGAGTATACGGTCTGGTCTGTGTGTTAGCTTCTTCCTGGCTGTAAACTACTGCCCAAATCAATTTTGTTCCTGAAAAATCTGTGATGACTATGGATGTTCACGCACTTTAAAATTATATTCCTGAGATGTGGTGATTAACAAATGAACAACAAGAGTGGATTCTGAGAGTCCTAAACACTGCAGAAAAAGCATACACTGCAAGCTGCGAAGGAAAAACACCCATCACCTTTAATGGATTCAATGGACTGAATATCCTACTCTCCTTGCTGCATTTGAACATCTTACAAATTTCAATTTCTCTTAAATGTTTATTTAGATAGATGGTCAATTTATATTAATTTATATACTTGAAATAGAAATATACAATCAGTGTGTTTGTTTTTTAATCAATCATTTAATGAAACAACATCACAGATGGATATGTATTTGTTTTACTTATACTCCTGCTATTATTGTTATCATTTGATCACACATACAATATGTTTGTTATAATTGCATTTTTTTAAAAAAATTGATTAGATTTCCTGGCTGTCTCTTCAATTTTCTGTTTGTCTTAAGTTATCATTATCTGCTTGAAGGGTCCTGGCTGATTCACAGCTGATCCCAGAAAAACTGGAATCAATCTTCAGATATTTAGAAATCTAGGAAATTCTGTTTTTCTAGATGAATTATGACTATATAGCCATTCCAACTAGGATTTTATATAAAATGGTTTTATGGCCATTTGAACTAGTGGAAAGGTCATGGAGAGAAAAAAAGTAGTGGAAGGATTTGGGAATTGATAGGAGGAGTTCAGCAATTTTGCATAGGGAGATCTTTAGCCTAGGAACCATTTCCCCTTTAGATATCTCCCCAAAATATTAGGAGATTTGGGAGCAGCACTAATATTAGTACAGCGGCTCTGATAGCATGGAGAATAACAATGTCATACAATATCATACAATGTCGTGCATCATCAAGTATTGCTACCAAATCACAGAAAGATCAACATTCGTTAGGCCTCACCTGCAGTATTATGTCCGGTTCTAGGTACCACATTTTAAGAAAGATTCAGACAAGCTGGAAAAGGTTCAGAGGAGGGCAATGAAGTTCCCAGGAAGAAAGAATGGAAGAACTCAGCATGTTTAGCCCTGAGAAGAAGACTGAGGGGAAGAGAGAGTATTCTACTAGTACATACTTGAAAGGCTGTCACAAAGAGGAAGGATAGGATCTCTTCTCAGTTATCCCAGGTGGTAGGACACAGAATAAGAGGCTCAAGTTACAGGAAGCCAGATTCCAGCTAGATTTCGGAAAAATTTCCTGTCTGTTAGAGCAGTCCGGCAATGGAACCAATCTCCTAGAAAGGCTGTGGGCTCTCGCACACTAGAGGCATTCAAGATGCAACTGGACAGCCATCTAAGAGGAATGGTTTAACTTGGAGTCCTGAGAATGGGATTGGCCTTTTGGTCCGTTCCAACTGTACTCTTCTATGATTCTATACAAAAGGTGAAAGCATGATTTAAGGAGAAGGTAGTTTCACTTTGATCTTTTGTTTGATTTGTATAAACCATTCTTGAAAGTGTTTGAAAGAGAGGGGCTACTTTAAAAGCTCCAGTAGCAATAGAAGAAACAAAAGAAGTAAAGCTGCTAATGGAGAGGATTAAAGAAGTCTGAATAGAGGAAGGGTAGCCTTTATTTTTCTCTCAAAATGACTTTCTTCTACAGATTATGACACAAGATTTTTGGCACAGTATGCATTCATTTTGCAAGACTTATTTCAGGTTCAAATTAGGTAATCACTGTACTGGAAAACATAAATCAGATTGGACACTGAATAAGGGACTGAGCTCAAGGGCAATATTTTCTTCCAGCATTCTTTCAAAATATGTTACATGTTGCATGCACATAAACACAGATATAGTGTGAGATGCTATTGCTAGATAACACAAACATACCATGACATAACACGGACAGAGACAATATGACTTCTGCTATGAAAAATCCAAAAATGGAGGCCACCAAGAATATCTACAGTTAAAAATGGACAAACGGCATCAACTCGTTACTAAACTAACAGAGACAGCGATACAGTTTTCTGTGTTGATTACAGAGGAGCCAGGTCAGACTTTCGTGGTTACTTCCTGTGAAGCAGATGCCCTAAATCCCAATAGAATAGGTAGCGAAAAAAATGTTGCTTGAACCCCAAGCCAGCAAGGTAGGTTGGCAGATCTAACAAACTCTGATCCAAGGTACTCTCATACTTTATGGGAACCCTCCCCCAAGTGTTATTAAATGTGGGGGGGCGGGCAAAGTAATACTTATAGCAATGCATAGGCTGTTAGGTCACAAGAAGAAAATAGATTTCTTGACTGTATCCGAGAGCCCATTCCACAATGATGATCCATGGAGTTCAGTACAGCTATCTTCAACTTGGAGCCCTTCAGATGTTTTGGACCCAAACTGCCCTAACTCCTGACCATTAGTCATGCTGGCTGGAGTTGACAGAGATTATAGCTCAAACATCTGGAGGGCACAACTCTTGGCCCATCAGATCCTGTCTTGAAAATGCAATGTTTGCCTACAATATAGAATAATCCTGAGATTAGTGGAAGGCTTCATACAATAGTTTTAAATAGTTATCACTGGAACAATTGAAAGAATTGTTGTAAGCCGCCCCGAGGCTTCGGCGAATGGGGCAGCATAAAAATGTTTTAATAAATAAATAAATAAAAAGAAATGTTCATGTATCACTCCCCTTCGCACAAACTGCAACCAGTAGAGAAGGACTGAATGATGGCAGATTACAAAACAGAGACTCCCTATGATCTTATTCATAATCATTGTGTTTTAGCACTTGGGGATCTTACATTAAGCATATTTACCAGGGCAGCCTTCCCCAATTTGGGTTTCACCAGATATTTTGATCTACAAATTCCATTATCCCAAAGTAATATGGGAGTTATAAGCCACATCTGATGGGAGTTCTAGGCCACATCTGGAAGTACCAGATTCTGGAAGGCCACACTAGAGTAAGTCATACCGAACTCATTGGAATTTACTTATGTATAAACATGCATAGTAGTGTGCTTCAGAAGTTGTAGATGCCCCTTGTCTCACAGGATATTACTAAGAGGAAAGTATAGTCTAAATAATGGTAACTAGAGAGAATATTCCATAGCAAAGCATGTGAAGATGCCTCAATACAGATATTACTCTTAAATTATTTTTAAAAACTGCACCTATATCCTACCATTGCCTTGGTTGCTATACAAGTTTGAAAAGCACACAATGGGCAGTATAGGTAACACAATTTGGGAACTCTCTGGAGGAAACACAACATTTTTGACACAACAGAGGTTCTAACTGGTATGACAGATCTATCCCTTCCCTACATTTTGCTTTTTGACTACTGGGGGGGATGTGATTTATCTACAGAGAAGCAGTAATACATTTAGATTACACAAAGAAATACTTCTGAATTACAAACATAGTAATACCTGTATATTTTTGTGCACAAGCATGCACACGTGTGCATAAGGAGCAATCATCTAGAAAGGATCTTACATGACCTTGTTTGTAGTCATTACAAAGTGTTGGAAAATAAAACAAAAACAAATGCTTATATCCAATAGGTCAGCCTTCCCCAAAATGGTGCCCTCTAGACTCCCAGGATTATCCAAGCATGGAGGGCCTCAGGTTGGGAAACACCACAGTAAGTTATTATTCTACCTGCATTTCAATGCATCTACTCTAACACAGTTTGGTGGGAGTATGGAAAGTGGTGTTTCATGGTATTAGCATGAAACTAGGCACACACCTACAGATGCTATTACTAAAATGAATCCAGAAAAGAATCTCCAAGGAAACAAATACAAGACATAATGTAGTAAGTCCTTTCATAAATGGAACTAGGTAGCTCTGAAAACGTATAATGTATACACATTTTAAGAGATGTTATCTGTGTATTACTTTTTGTATTGAATTAAGGTAGCGATGTGTAGTATAACATTTGCTCAGAAGATGGTGTTAATGAAATGAATGCTAGCAACCAAATGAATGGAGGTGTAAGTATGCAACAGAACCTCCAACATGCCTAACAATTGCACTCATCCAAGATAAGTTTGAGATGCATGGTACTGTGTGCAATGTGTGCAAGGGAAGATCCATGAGGCCTTGCACAGCAACAAGTTTCTTATTTATTTATTTATTTAAAACATTTCTATGCCACCCCATTCGCAAAGAGCCTCGGGGTGGCTTACAAAACAAACAAGAATACACACAATTAACCTTAAAAATCCGGAGACATCTCAGCACAATATAAAAACCCAATAAACAGTCAACAGTGGTACCTTGGCTCACAAACTTAATCTGTTCCCGGAATCTGGTCATGACTCTAATTGGTCCTGAGCTGAGTCAAATTTCCCCATAAGGTTCAATGTAAATAAGGTTAATCTGTTCTGCAACTATTTTTTACTCACAAAGCAAAGTGACAAAGAACAGCAAAGATCGCAGCCATTTTCCCCCATCCCCAGCAATCGTGCAGGGGAGTGGGGGAAGATGGGCGCGATTGCGGGCATGCAGAGGGGAGGCAGGTGCGGACATGTGGGGGGAGGCGGGTGCAGGTGCGCTTGGGCAGGGAACATGACACAAGCGCGGCCATCTCTGTTCCCCAGCATGACCATGATCGCGCCTGTGCAGGGAAGGCAGGTGCGCTCGTGATCGTCATCCGATGCAGAGTTTGCCACCTGCAGCAAATTTTTATGAAATTCTGTTCGCAACCCAATTTGGTCGTGAACTGAGGCACTCGTGAGCCGAGGTACCACCGTAATTGGTATAAATTGAGTATTACAATTTTAATATAGTTTTTTCCTGTCTTAAAATGTGTATACATTTTGGCACCCCCTGTATATGAAAAGTTTCTCCTGAATACTGTGGAAAGAAGAGTGAAAACAACAGAAAAGCACCTTGACTCTGCAGAAAGTACTAACTGGAAACTTACTGGAAAGTACTAAGGAAATATACTAGCATATGCCGTTAGTGCTCACAGCTTTTTCATGTTTTAGTTCATGAAAGAATAGTTTCTTTTTCGATACGACAAAATAAATTTAGAATCTGAATTGAATTAAGAACCCCCTGCCTTGACTTAACAGACTGTCATTTTCCGGAATAAAGCAGTATGGAACAACCTAAGATAAAATGGCATTTAATCTCACAGTGATGAACAACTATGTACTTGAAATTAACTTTTCTCTTTCTGGCTATAATTCTGAGTACCCTGCATAATGAGCATTTTTCACAGAGTCATGAATTACAAACATAATCAGTCACTGAAAAGTGGACAGTCACATGGTTCTTTTAGCTATCCCCAGATACAAAATCCATTAGATAAATTCCTAATGCAATTTCAGTGCTAACAATGTTAAATAATAAGCAAAAATGATTTTCTCTAACTTGACTGCTGGAAGCTGCGACATCATGCAATGCCTCTGCAATTTCAGCCCTGAGTAACTAAGAACAATATGCAACTGTATCATTTACAACATTATCTGTTATCACTTAATTGTAAAAAAAAAGCAAGAAATCTTACTCAATCTCCCCACACCCACAGAGACAGGATATATAAGTTGTTGCTCAGAAAAGATACTATCACGTTTGAGTTTCACTATTATTTATTTATTTATTTTATTGTTAAATTTGTGTACCACACTAATAGTCCTGTAGGACTCTCTAGGCAGTTTATAACAGTTTACAAAGAAGCTATGTGCCAATTGCCACAAAGCAATATTTTGCCGCCCTGTGTGTTTGCCAACATGGGCGTCTTGATGCCCAGAGAGCTACGGCTACGGTGCAGTACAGAAATGATGATGATGACAACGACGACAACAACAATGATACAAGCAAGATCGCAGAGATATAGCTAACCAATATGACCCAAGCAGGAAAATGTCACCTTTCATCTTCTTTCAATATAGAAAATATTACTCTATAATTTTAACAACTGTTTAATGATGTTTAAGTAATGTTTTATGTTTTACTAATGTTTTACTAATAATGCTTTAAATAAGGGCTTATATTAATTGCTTATATATTGACTGTGGGAAAGTCTATGGACCAAATAAAAATATGGATGGATTGAAATGGACAAGCGAGTGTCCTCCACCCACAGTTCAAATGAGACTGTCTATGCCCAACCTTCCTCTAATCAAGCAACACTGTATGTGAAGATATCCATTTATGTGTTGGGATGTTATATCAATATTATGTGTGAACTTCAAAAGGCTATAATGTATCTGAGTGGGCCTGAGGCCAAGTGCTGCAGGCCTCTTTAGCAGTGACTACTTGGTGATATGTAGATGTGGAAAAGGAGCACTTGCTTTCAATATTGTTAGATGGCATCTAGAACAGGTAAACTCTAATTAGCTGGGGAATTTAGTGAGATGCAAAAGAGAAGCTAAGAAATGAAAGATGGGGGTAGTCTTGATAGAGAAAGGGAGGAGGTCTGCTGGTTTGTGGGGAGTACTATAGAAAGTCTAAAAAAGCTGAGGAGAAAAGACAAAGACCTGAATCTGTGGGATAAGCTTACATGGCTGGTGAAGATGAAGAAAGCATGACGGCCTAAGATCTAGACAGATGACCCACACACACAAGCAGGGATTAAAACACCACATAAATGGCTCAGGCAGAAGCTTTGGGACTCAGAAGACTGTATCCAAGTGTTGGACATAGTTGTGAACGTATTTGGCTGAGTGCTGGTTTAGGGAATTTGGCTTGAAGTAAATGCCACCACAAGAAGGCATTAACAGTGGCCAGGTTCATATGTCACAGGAAGTCATGATTTCTTAGCTTTGTTGGTCTGTTGCATCATCTAGACCCAGTTGTAACATTTCTGCATGTTAACTGTAGTTTCCTGGACCCATGGAGAGAATCGGCAGTCTGTTCTAAGATTTCCTTGCTACACAGTAGCTTCTTAGGGTCTCCATTTTACCTTTGTTAGCATGGAAACACCATAGAGCCTTGTGGAAATGCAGCCACGGAAGCAGCAGCTCAGCCATCTGTTCCCTACTTCTCTCAGCTCCCTAGTAACATATGAATCATCACCAGCTTTCTTCCTATTGGCCAGGTGATGTGCCTGTCTTGCTGCTTGCTTTTGGAAACAGGGTTAAAGCAGGGATAAAGCAAGTAAATGTATAGGAGCAAGGAAATGTATCTGTTCTGCAAAGTGGCACCCAAAAAGTATGTGGATCTAGGATGCTTTGTTCAGACTGGCAGGTTTTATGCAAACCAAATCCACATGCTGATTTACACAGTATATGTAAAATACTATGGCTTACACAATATGCATAAAGTCATCTCATTGTTACAAAAGTTGCCCTAATTGTCCCATTTTAACACCATGTGTAAGCTATGACCCCTCTCCCACCCCAAAAAGACAGAGTTCTGTGAAGGGTGGGAGAGAATTTGGTCTGCTTCTGAGCAAAGAACTGGGAGTGGATAGGCAGTCCATCTAGTGCAAATCAGCCAGACTTCGCAGTGTCAGCCCATCCCTAGCAGACAGTGTGAGGGTCTTGCTTAATGAGGTGAACCTGTCAGGGGAGAAGAGATCGAGCGAGACACTTTCCTGAGTGGATCCCTTTTATCCACAAAACACAGCCTGGGTGCAACTCACAATCTTATACACAGTTACTGATACTTAAGTTGTAAAGAATTCAAAGAGATTTCTGTGTCAGTCACTGTGTGCAAAGTTGACTAAAATTGAGTTAAATGATATACGGAGCAGTGCCTCACTTAACTATATAGTAAATAGTAATATTCTAGACACTATATGAAAGATACTGCCTTGAAACCCGAATTGCTGCAGTATGTAGTTCAATGCCGTGACTACAGTTAGATTTACCAACAGATGTTTTAGTCTTATTTTTCTTTTTGTTATTGCCATAAAAGCATATTTCTTTTGTTGCGTCTTCAAGTGTGCCATTGAAACCTCATCCATTTTTCATTCATGTTTTGGACGCAAGAAGGAAATGTGCAACCTACTCCTAGCTCTCACTGGAGAAGAGCCTGAGACCCTGATGCTGGGAATGACTCATGGCAAATGGAGAAGGGGACGGCAGGGGATGAGGTGGCTAGATCAGGCCACTGGAGCAGTCAGTGTGGGCTTGGTGTACTCCGGGGGATGGTGGAGGACAGGAGAACCTGGAGGAAGGTGTTCATGGGGTTGTGAGGGGTCAGGCATGACTTTGCAACTAAACAGAACAGAAGCCCTAGCTATTGTAACTAGTAACTTCAACATACCCCCCCATTTGCCCTGTATACAATCTATCATATAAAGGGAGGTTGCTTAGGTTTTATTTTCATGTGGTCAAATCTTTTCCAAGTGGACTCAGAACAATTCAAAAATGAGTAGGTCCCTTCTCTCAGTGAACATACAGAAGCCAATTAGATTTGCATCTGAATCTTACTGCAACCCTGCTGGTAGGACAGCATCTTCTACCCTACCTGAGGAAAGCAATCAGGGGGTGCAGAGCAGGGCATGTGGCACACACACTTTGCTGCTGGTTTCCACCCCCAGTATCCACAGTCCAAGGCAGCTGCCTAACTCTACTGGTAGTGCTAGCCCTGGGAATTATAAAGCAGTGTAGTCCAAGCTAAAATCCTTTGACCCATGTCTTGCCTATAGTTCAGAGACTTCACAACTTCCTAGAACCTTCAGCTCAGATCCTGAGGCCTTTGGCACCACACTGTTGTCCAGATCTTGGATGGAAAACCGAGAAATTACTTGGATTTTCATTCAGGTGGCTCAGCTGTTGAACAATAAGATCTTTCTCATGCACAGTTTGTCATGAAAATCAAACTTACAGAAATTCAGCTTAGGTCTAAGTTTCAATTACATATGTTGATAGATACAAAATAACAATAAAGTAGTTGGGAATTGCTACCCTTCTGTAATTAATAGGCAAACTGGCTTTGTGTTCGTGGCAGGAGAACTGCAACACTTTAATGAACCCAGATGATTCACACTTATAACCTGCATAAATTATGGAGATACTGCTTCTGTACTGAACTACTTAGACAGCAGGCAGAGGGCATCTTATGATGGAATGTTTCCCCACATAAAAACCTCTCTGCACATTGATGCTAGGCAGAAAGGGTCTAGGCTAGACTTTTCCCTGACATGCTAGTTTTCTATGTGGAAAGCAGTTTTTCCATGCTCATTATCTGTAGCCATGGGATAGATTTTGGGATTTACTACTGTGAATCACCTTAATCCTGCATTCCTATGCACACTTACCTGAGAGGAAGCCCACTGAATGAAATTATGATTACTTCTACATAAACATGCATATCCTAGAGGAGATCAACCCTGACTGCTCTTTAGAAGGCCAGAGCCTGAAGATGAAACTCAAATACTTTGGCCACCTAATGAGAAGGAAGGGCTCCCTGGAGAAGAGCCTAATGCTAGGAACTATTGATGGCAAAAGGAGAAGGGGACGGCAGAGGATGAGGTGGCTGGAGTCACTGAAGCAGTTGGTGTGAGCTTGGGTGGACTCCGGGGGATGGTGGAGGACAGGAAGGCCTGAAGAAATGTTGTCCGTGGGGTCGCGATGGTTGGACACAACTTCACGACTAACAACAACAACCAGAAACATGCATAAGATTATGCTGAGGTTATTGCCCTGATTTGTCTCTTTGTCCTTCTATTTTAATCCATTAATGGAATTTAGGTGTAAATTATCTCCTTTTTATCCCCCTTTTTTCCAGGCACAGCAAGGCAATTTGCATTACCTTGACTGAGATGCACTTCCAGATGTATATTCCATTGAAAGAATGAGGTGCAGAGCAATCTGCATGTGCATTTGGATGATCATCTCAATGCACAACTAAATGCGGATGGTATTTTTCTACCCTTTATTCCTTTCAACTCCTCAGCACAACATTGATTTCAGTTGGGCAGATGTCCATCAAGAATTAGAATTTCAAAAGGGAAATAATAAGATAAGATAGAAAATGTGTTGGTTAAAGGTGGTAGGTATTCACCACCTCTGCCTAAACCTAAAAAGAGTCCAAAATTAGAGTGTATATCCAAACTGCAGCTCAAGCAATATCTACAAAAAAGCTATTGTTTTTCAAGTGTTCTATACAAATATAATATACAAACCTGTATCGAGGGAAATCCAAAAATCAACACACAAAGGTTTTGAAAAATACAGGCTTCGGCCACACAAACAGAATTTCAACATCTCATACCAAACCACTGCACTATAAACATTGTTAAAACAGACAACTCTCACAAAAACAAGTTCATTTTTTATTTAATCATTTCACAGCAGTTATAGATTCCCTAACCAACTGTATAAACTTTCACATACTCATATTCAAATACCTTTTCTGCAGAAATTCTCCAAATAATTAAAAAACAGATACGAAGTCATACCTTCATATATAGCCTTGAATCCTTGGGCACTCACAGCAAAGTCAGTTGTGAAACAGAGAGTGAGAATAGAACCTGTGCTCACTATAGATGATGGCAGTTGAAATCCAGAAAGCCTGCAGCATGAAAAGGAGAAATATAAATAATGAGATGGAAATAAAGAAGCTGCAATAGTTGTGATTAGGAATTAGCAACAAAACAGCAGCATTAAAACATTTGTACTGAGAACTTGCATAGCATCACCTATTTGATGAAAAGCAGAAAAATAATGCAAAGTTATTTTGGTACGATTTCTAAATTATTTGAACACGTTTGAGTCCATCTGAGAAAAAGTCTGCATCTTGGCTACCTAACTTGAAAAGGTCTTTTTGTACTCTACCTTGCTCTTTCCTTTTTCTTCACAGCAGGCATCAAATGTGTTCATGTTGACGTACATGCACTACAGATTTGATTTTCTGTTTGAAAGTCATTCAAGAGAGCCATACTTAAACTAAGGATTTAACCTAAGTATGGGTCCATAACAGGAATGATTAATCTTTACATCATTGCAAAAATACAAAGAAACTGATTAGCTGATCCATAATTGGATAGGATTGTGCAATGTTTTTTCTGTGTTAAATGGAGGGCCAGCTGCCTGGTATGATGTAGCATTTCTGCCTTTTATTTTCAAGAGAAGAACCTACAAGAGTACTGTTTTTTGGATATGATTTTTGTGTGTGTTGGCTCCACTGATCATAGCTGTTCACATAATTTTAAGTTATGTGTTAATACTTTACTTTCATAATATTGCAGCAGACTGTGTTTTTCTGAAGCACTAGTCCAATTCATAATAGTAAAATATACCATAACTACTCAGTAACAAGGAACTAGCTACCAATCACAGTTAACCGAATTAAGTACATCATTACAAATTCCATCAAGGAAAAAAACTGGTGGATTAATTTGACCTGCATAAGTAAAAAAATACTGCAAAATACCAAATTAATTAATTAATACAAAAATTAATAAGAGTAAAGACAAAAAAAGTCCTGTAAACAAAATCTCAAATTGGAATCCCAAGGATACTTATTAGGAATTACTCTAATTCAGTAGAATTTATAACTGAATAAACATGCATAGAAGTAATTTAAGTAGGATTTAGTTGAAAGTTACAGACCTATATAATGAATATTTAAATGCTTTCAAAGAAATTGTGAAAAAATATATTCTATCTGTGTGAAATCAGTTTGCATTAGTAGGTAAAGAAGCATATATTAGTAGTGGAATCATTCACAACATGGCCCAAGTGTCATATATAGCCAACTTCAGGAAAACTATTCCATTGTATCACATTGTGAAAATATTTCTAATACATGAATAGATTTCTTTCTATTACACACTGCAAGAGCAACAATTGTTACAGTGGAAATTATAATGGTGCAACAATGAAATAGATGGCTACTGAGGTGTTTTCAACTGGACCCTGTTCAAATATGTATTAATCCATGGTGTTGCTATGGCAGCTGCTCCATGATTCTGAGTCACGTGGGTGATTCTGGGCATAGCTACCTGTTTGTATGAATAGATGCCCACTAGCAATGGTCTGTGACGAATTTCTTCTTTCACTTTTTTAAACAAACTTACCCTACTCACACCTCTCAAACCTGAATGTAGACACAGCTGTAGAATACACACAATGTACAGCTAAATCTCGTACACTTCCATGATTGCAATACATTTTACAAATAAGGTAAGTGTGCTTGAGAACATTAGCACACTTGAAAAATATGCAAAGAAATGTGTACATTTTCAAAATGGGTACACTCTTTAGTGTCAATAGTTGTATCCATATAAAAGTGTATTTTGTGAAAACTGTGCACAGAATCCTTATATTAATGTGCACATTACGAACATGTGTATGAATTTCCTTGAATGTGAGTTATGCAAAACCAGGATAGAATAAGCTTGACCTCAGAAGTTCACAATAACCTCAGTTAAACCAAGATTGACAGATATGTCCTCTATGGGGAAATAAGGCTTTCTAGATATAGTTAAAAAAATGGGTTCACTGCTGACTTAGTCAAATGTAGAGTAGACCCACTAAAATGCATTGGATTTAAGCTCTGCAGCATTAATATAAACTTCATAGTCTGAGCCAATGTCATTTTCTAAACTATATGGGGATATAACCAGGTGACCATGCATAGGGACACCAAAATGTTTCAACACTGATTTGGCAATTCTGCAACCAATAAAATATAGAAAACTTTAGATAGTAAAAGAAAATATTATTATGTTGTTATAATTATGAGTAGATTGACTTGAAAAACAACATTACCAGTGTTATATATTGCTTTTCTTTCAAATAGAAACTAATTGTAATTCTAACAGAATACTTAGGAGTAATCAATGGGAGCATGTTCCATTGAACTCATTACTGCTGAGTGAACAGACTTAAGACAAGACTTCGGTCTAATGATGACTTATATAGCATACAGTTTATATGTAAGTATTAGAAAACTTTTGGATAGAAATTGCAAAATGTCCTTACAAAATGGTAACTTAGTGCCACTTGACATCCAATTTACCTCTACAAGATAAACTAGTTAAAAGACCATGCGCATGACCTGTACCTAGAAGTAAAATTAAGACTTTCCAATCAATGTACAGCATAAATCCTCCAAAACAGGTTTGTGAATTATTGTGCACGCATCACTACTACATTGCTATATACCAGGGATGGCCAAACAAGGATTGGGAGCCACATACCACGCTTTGAGATTATTTTGTGGCTTGTTGCTTACTGCTGTGGGCACCTGCAGGTACCCACCACTTGCGATGTGCCCCCACCGCCTGCTTGTCACTCACCGCCCGCTGCCGCTGTCCCTGGGCACCTACTATTTGCGGCTACCAAACATCTGGCATTTACCATATGTAGCTCTTCCCTTGAGCAAGTCTGGCCACCCCTGCTATATACACTGGTAGACATTACACTGGCGTAAACCTGTTAAGAAAAATGTTGCATGAAAAGGGCCTGAAGCAGCAGAAACCTGGGTACTACACTCATTTCTATTTCCAAACGTTGACATTTGTTTTATATTTAATTATACTAGTAACAGCTATGATTACCAGGCGTTTCAGGCCTATTATAATGAACTGTTTGTGATCAAAGGCTCTTCTGAACAAACCTCACAATTCATTACAAATTAAATGACAGCACTGTCTCAAAACAGAATAGTGCTTTCTGAAGTTGGTAACCTGATTGTACTTTATGATGAGATAGCAGCTGGCTAATACTGGAAGTCCTATAATCTTACCATGCTTTCATATTTGCTTGATATGCCTCATATACACATATGCTATGTTGAATTTCAGGATATATTTATGTAATGCTCTGGTGGCTGTATCTTGATCTTATATTGGATTAGTAAATATTTCCAGCTCTAGGATGAAGTCTCCTATAGGGACCTGTATTACTGACAAATGCCTGCAGATTTGTCTTAGACTTACTACATGATCAGATTTTAGGTGATGAACTGCAGTGTAGGTTGTTTTTACAAATTCTACTTTTTTCTGAAGCATTGGGTTGTAAACTATGTAAACTCTGAATGCAAAGGGACTGTTCAGATATTTCTGGTATGCCACCTTTGGAAAAAGTTCAAAGTACTAAAGGAAAGAGGCATAAATTAACAATAAAATGGCAAATGTACACCAAGATTGGAACAGTTCACCTATTTATGTAAAAAAAACAACTGTATGCATATGCAAGGCATAAGAACAGGACAACTTAAAGTACCCAAATTGAAGTAACAGTGAATTCAGTATTGGGCTAGTAAAGTAGACTTAAGTAAAATAAGATAATAAAGTATACATTTCTGTTGTCTTTATAGGTACTGACCAAAACTATCAAGGGCAAGATATTTCAGAGGGCAATAATCCATAGAGACAGCATAACAACAGTTTTAGTAGCCAAATCCAAAAATGTTTATTAGATTCAACATTTCTGTTCTGAACACAGGTTTTTCTAATGCACTAATCACAAACTAATATTTGACTATGAGGTATGCTCACATTATTCCACAGTTCTATTTTCTCATATTTAGGTGGGTTTCCTATTAGGGACAAACTAGATGAGACAATTAATCATTTGAATTTTTAAAAAAGTTAAAACAAGCTACAGTTACTAGGGAACTGTATAGGAGCTGAAGCACTGATGTCCTAGTGTGCCATTTTTTTAAGTCATCCCTACCTTATGAAGATATTTCAGCTGCAAGGGGAAACACACAGGTAGCATGGAGATATTTCTAATCTACATAGCAGTTCAGATATGCTGCTCAGAACTAGGTTTGGTCAGAAAGTGCCTTCCCATCTTCTCAGTACCATTTTCAGGCTACAAAACTCAAGAAGTACTAGAGTACCAACTGTAGTCAACGCCAAAAGAGTTTTCCATTTTCCCACTACAGACATTGTGTACTCTGTACAAATCTGCTCTGCAGGGTTGGAAGATGCTCCAGAATAGATGTTGGGATAGCACAGGAGGCTGCACTGGGGAGGAGAGCAAGAAGTCCCACTGCGTGAGCACAGCTCTGTCCTGTGGCATTGGATTTAAGCTATTCTCTGCATATGCAGGAGTGGGCTGGAGAAATCCAGAAGGTGTTCTCAGATGGTATAACAGAAATTTTAGCAATCTTCTTCTGATTGGAAACTATTTTTATTCATTGCTTTAGACATTTTTACTATTTTTTTTTACTAAAAATAAACATTTTTTTTCACTGCAGCAGCATTACTAAAGCACAGAAAGAAGAGAAATCTTGACTATATGCCAGGTATACCCTGAAAAAAAAAGTTCTGAATTTCAATTTTAGCTTCAGCCATTTTGATTATTTCCTCTTTAAGAAGTTTAAAGGGTAGAGTGCCTCCTACAGTGCAGGGGAAGAATTAAATTTCCAGATGTCAGTGATGGGCAGAGAAAAAGGGGGTGGGCCCAAAAATACTAGCTCAATTTGGGGTGAAGTTCTTACAGCCACTGACCAAGCCTTAGGAAGAGCATTTTAATCTGTCAGAACATGAAAAACTGCAAAAGCCTGGAAATCATTAGACCACACAGTTGGGGAAAGGAGAAGGGAGCCTGGCATACCCAAGAAGGTCAGACTGGGCTGAGCCTGGGACCAGGGTGCTGTCATAAAACTAAGAAGCCTCAGTGGAATAGAACATGTTTATGCTTCACAAAATTCCACTTGGATGAACTCAGACACTGTGTAAGGGGGTGAGATGAAGAGAGAAAACACTTCTTGTCTCAGGTGCATTTTTCTTGTCCCCATTACTCCTTTGGGACATGTAAACAATAGATCAACAATGCATAGGCAGATTCAAAAGATGGGTGTGAAATCATATATTTGCACTGAGAAAATTTGTGCCATAACCTCTTTCTAATGAAGCAATAAGTGATCTGCGTTCATGGACAATTTTGAGAGTTTGTAAAGATTTTATCTTGGTTTTATAATCAGCTTCATTTATGGACGTGGCTGAGGCAAACATATTTAAAATCCCCTTTCTCCATTTGTTCAGTGTGTGAAGAGAGCCCACACACTGAGCACATGAGTAAACAGAAAGAAAAAGGGGTGACAAGAGAGGAAAGGGGAAGAAAGTTATTCTTTGCTGAGGAGCAGTAAGGATTGGGTTTTCCTGGTCCACTTTCTGATTTTGCTTATGGAACTTTAGGGTAAGCATAGGAAAAGGCTCTATTGGGAGATTCAAAGGATGGATGTAATAGCCACACTAATGGAATTTGTCTATTTGCTACCTTTCTACTCTCACATTAATCCTCCCCACCAGCTACTACTCTACCCCAGCTAGAAGAAAGTTCTGAGGATTAGAGTATGCCTAAATTGCAAGGTCAATCTCAACAAGCCTGATTCTGACATATGTCACTGACATCCTTCAATAGGATCAGAATTAACTGTATGCAGAATGAACACGGCATTCAGTTGCTATGCCCACAAATGAGCATGTATTCACGTCTGAATACAGAAGAAGACAGCCACTTGCAGCTGACAGCACAACCGTGGGACAATCTGCTTCTGAGTCACACACAAAGTACCCAACAAACACATAAAATACTAAAAGATAAAGGATTACATTTATCCTGCTACTGGATGCTGTAAAGCTGCCAGCAGTGAATAAGAATCACCCCCCCCCCCGATCTGGGGGTAATACAGACTTTATGGGCTTTTTTGCTGCCAAGAAGTTAACATAATTAATTCTTCCTCCAGTCCCAAATATATTTGCCACACTAGTCTCAATCTATCCAAGCCCCCTACAGAAAGTAGTAAATTACTTGGATATTGAATATTTGACCATTTTTTTAAAGTAAAGGGGCTGGTACAACACTTTTCTTTTGCAGTTGTTCTCAAGTGATTGTTGAAGATTTGTTTTGCCATATCCTAAATTAAATTATATTATATTGTAAATAATTTGTAAATTATTGCTTATTTTGTGCACTTTTGTGTCTTTCATGCTTTAGTATGGAGATTATCATATTTTGCCAAGCTTGAAAAAATTGTAGCAAGTTCTTAAATAATGGCACTTAGAACCTTAAGGAAAATAAGGAACATGGAGAAGACAAAATCTGTTCAAATCCTCAATAGTCAATGTGTTCTGTGTTGGTTTTTTTTAAGCTCTCCCATAATTAGATAAACTTACTGTGCCTCAGGCTAAGTTTGAAAAACTTCAGTTCCCTTACTTTCAAGAATAGGAACTGAGAAACAAAGCCATATTTAGGGTTCAGCTAACTGTACTCATTGAAAACTATATGGAGAAGTAAACATGGCCTGAGTTCCCCCTCAGTTAAGCTGCAGTAGTATCATATTGCTCAAATTAATTGAAGGATATGACATGATGCTAAGAGCAGCTATCGCTCACTGAGAGAGCAGATGCTCAGCAGACTGAAGATGTCACGTTCAATCTTTAGCATTTCCAGGTGAGACTGAAAAAAATCCTGCCTGAAACCCTGGAAAACCACTGCCATCTAGAGAGACCAATGTTCTCTGGATCTGTATGAAGCAGCTTCCTATGAGAAGGACCAGCTCTCCAAGTCACACTTTCTTCAAGGCCCGATCTAGTCCCATCGCCACTACATACAAAGTTGTCTTAATACCAGGTCACACTATTTCATTTTTGTTTGTTTGGTGTTAGTTGTTTGTTTGGGCCATTTGTGCTTCCTTTTATGTTTAGCCCAGTCTCATTGACATATGGCAGCTCTCAGGCAGAGGTGATTCTCATCATATGCTCGCTTACTCTTTCAGACTACAGCTGCCATGGACTGAACCTTCCTCCTGCAAGCATGTCCTTGACCATGGAACTAGACTCATCATTCTCTGTTAGCTTTATATTTATTCCTCAGTATGTGCTATTTTCTATTGTTACTTGGAAAACTGGCATGATATGGGTGGTTATAAGTGACTAATTTAGCACTCACACGGTTGCTTTGTATGTGTGTTTCAATCTTCCTTATCACTCTTTGCATGATGATGGAAGTTACACTGGAACCATGTCTTGCTTTTAAATGTGGGTACAAGTGGTGGAGATAGAGATGAGGTGAGTACAAGGCACGTAGAAACAGCTGATGGCCCAGACTCGGATGAGGTGAGTCTGCATCAGAGATGGAGGCACAGAACTCAAGTCACCAAAACAAGGCTGGTTCCCTAGAATTCAGAATCTCCTTCATCTTCCCAGAAGTACTATCTTATGAATAACAGCATCAGGTCCCTGCCACTGGAGACAGTGCATCAAGTTGGAGATAGTGCAGTGTTGGCTTCAGGTTCAAGGACTGTTCCTTTCCGGTTCTCTACTCCTCCAGGGTGTACAAGAGGCTTCGGCAAGGGGCGGCATAGAAATGTTTTAATAAATAAATAATACATAAAAAGATTGTAGCCTGATCTGAATATTCAAAAAGGCAACATATAAGGGGAGGAAGCCATTAGGTACCAGCCCTCGTCCTTATCATGTTTGTTTAGGAGACAACTGTCTTAGGAGGACAGTGTCCTCTGAACCTTGGGGATTCTCCTTGTGATTGAGAATCCTACTTTCCCAGTGTTTCAGTACCATGAAGAGACTCTGTAGATAGGCTGCCTCTCCTCTCCTCTTGATTTTAATTCTCTGAATGCTTGAATGCCAAACAAGTGATCTTTCAGGGCCCTGAATAGTCTCTTTTTGCCCTGACTTGCAGACCTGACTTTCTCAGAGCATTCTTCCTCTGCATTTTTTGCAGTGGTATCTGGGCCATGGATTAGCCTCCACTTGTCCTACTCGATGCTGCTCATCTTGCCAGTTTAGGAGAGCTGATAACACTATCAGCTCTCTCCTGTGGAATCTGCACCTTGGCCAACAACACTGAAGAAAACCTCCCTTCCATGTGACCGTCTTACATATCAGAAAAGGTTTAGCACACCAGCAAAGGAATACAGCCAGAGGACCCTTCTTCTAGTTTTGTCTGTCAGGAACTGGCTGAAACATCTTGCAAACCCATTTTTCCCCACCCCACATTTTGATCCCATTTGCTTCTTTGCAAAAATTTGATTATAATCGGCAATCCACTCAATTTTGCAGCAGTCATACTTTTATGGATTCAGCTACAATAAATGGGATGATGATTGCAGCCTAGGATTTTATTTTGCAAGAGCATCATTTCCTTTAAAATCAACAGATAGTTGGAGTGTACATAAGTTGATTAGATGAGAAGGACTTTCTTTTTAAGGCATCAAAACTCTTGGTGCTCCTTAACTGTTGAAGCAGACTTAAAGTTGTCAGCAGTGCAAATGGGCTCCAAATTTTGTGTCACTTGGTTTCAATGCTAACATTCTCTGGGGTGCTAAGTAGTCTATTTCAGTTCTATTTCAATGCACAGTTGAACTGTTTCAATGCTTTGGAAGAAGAAACTTTCAGATAATCTACTCATAAACACAAGGTAAAGTGCATTTCTTCAGCAAGTCAGAGAAAGTTCAACATGAACTTTAACTTCTAACCAGTCTTGGTTAGGAAATAATAGTTACCTTCCTACTCTATACTATGGGCACAGACTAGTGCTGTGTGTATTATGGTTATCTCCAAACTAGCATTTCTGAGTTATCTAGAAAAGCCTATTGTGCCATATTTCTACCTAAAGATATTTGGGATTATTACCATTATTTTGTAATGAGACACCCTTTTGTTATCCGGGTGCCTGGTACATTCCAAAGTACATGAGTAAGACCCCTGTCCTGACAGTCTACAGTTCAACACAGGGGAAGAGAAAGAGGAGGAAAGAGGACAAATGAAAAAAAATATAGAACTATGAATGTGAGTATGGCTCAGAAAGATGAAGCCAGAATACTGAACCAATCTAGCCTACTCCAGAGTCATTTGTACCTAATTTGAAGAGCAGCAGATCTTCCTAAAAGCAGTCCAAATTGCAGCAGACTGTTCCTGAAAGTTTCAGATCTGCTTTGGAAAGTTAATTTCAATGTTGTGGACACCTGAATTTAATACAGTTTTGAACCTCCCACTCAAAGTTTCCATGAAAGAAAAAAACACCAAGTGGAGAAAGATGAAAGGCAGAGAAGGAAATGTAGTTTAGCTTTGTGACTGATAGTGACAGCCTAGGTTCTGATTAGGAAAAGATTACCAGTACTTTTGGAAGGATATAGATTGGTAGAAGCAGCAAATGTGCTGTAGTCTATTTTCACCACTCTGTTTCATTTATCACATCTCCCTAACTTATAGTGCACTTACCATTCTGGAATTTTGCAGGGAAGTCGTTACGGTGCAAATTGCCCATTAACCAAGGATGGAAAGGAATCTTTTTAAAACCTCCAAACTTTAAAAGCACTCAGTGCACAAATAAAAAGAGAAGAGAGGGGGGAAAATCAACTGCAGTATTGTCAGAAAGCAGCAGCGGCAGCTGTTAAAGGCACCCAATTAAAAAAATCAAAATTTAAAGCACAAAAACCTCTGAACCGATTTCTCTGAAATTAGGCAGGTTTCATCCATTCAAAAGGAGTTACAATGCCAAAAAATTTATTCAGTTCTGACAATAGTTAAGAGACTGTTTATCCATTTGTTGATTTCACCATGATAGTCTGTGAAAATACATGCAAAGTTTCAGATTTCCAAAGCAAAGGCCTGGTTCAGATCCAAAGAATGGTTTGCTTACAATTTGTGATGAAACTGGCAGTGGTTTTAAAGTGGGTTTAAAGAGATGACCCCCCCTCCACTTTAAATTAGTTTGATATGCCCCCCCCTCACACACACACACACACACACACACAGAAAGTGAAAATAGTTTTTCCTCAGTGTTTCCCACTGTTGGTGAGGGGGTTGTTTTAATTTTAAGAGGAGCTTTTTAAAAGTTGGGAAATGAAAAAGGTTACTGCTCACCACCATGGGAAACCCCTCCTCACACCCCAACCTTTTCAAACTTTTGATCTGCTGTTTCCCAATACTGATAGGGCAATAGGGCAGTGACCAGTGTGGTCATTCCATTTGGTCCCTCTTTACATTTTTATATAAATAAGACTAATGTTCATACTTTCCTGGAATTAAATCACTGGGAAGCAAAATGGACTTATCTGAGTGAATGAGTTACTGGGGCATTGCTTATCCTTTTAAACTGTTGATTTGTTGGTTTTTTTCCCCTTGATGAATTATTTTCATTAAACTATTCATGTTTATTTCCCCCCAGGAACATTTCCTATTATTTATATCACTGAGCACTGCCTTAACTTGAATCTTGTTTTTTCCGTGCACATTTACCTCTCATTCTTTTCTTAAACTTTGCCTTCTTCCCCAGAGGGTTCTCCATGAAGGATGCTCTGGAACTCTAACTCAGACTGCTATTGACTGATCGGGTCCTGTTCTGATATTTACAATGCAAGAACCACACATTTCTGTTGCTGTTGTTTCAGATGCAAATCGATCATTCCTCTCTACTTCAAGAGCAGAGTTAGAGCATAAAACGCGGTGTCAGGAGAAATGTAAGGCCTTAAATGTTTATCCCTGTGCCACAGATGGATTCATCATTTTACCTTTTTCAATTTGTAAGAACTCTGACAGCCATTAAAGTGCTAGTGAGCATTTTCTGGCTAAGGAATCAAACATATGCTATTTGTATTAAAAAAAGAAAAAAGAAATGGCAGCAGGGAGACACCAAATACTGAAACAATAAAGATGTTGCTCTGAGAAAGTGCTATTTATATCAGTCACTTCATAAACAAGATAGGAGAAAATGAATATCCATGAGCATGTCTAGCTAAAGAGGAATTCACTTATTTAAATAAACTTAAATTCAGCTTATTTAAATAAACTATCACCACATTCTGGTTATATTTGTCATCTATTCTGCAGTTTACAGAAATTTCTGTTTTAGTGACTAAGTCTTTCCTAGAGGCTGCTCAGTAGTGGAAAAGTGCCATGTTCTCTTGGAGTTCAAATATGAGGTTTCTAATCATAGGAACATTAAAAATAATATGTAAAAATGAAAGGAATATTTTCAAGTTAGTTGTAGAAAATGATTTTTGCAAGGCCAAGATTCATGCATGGCCACAATCCATGCAAAGTCTTCAGGCTACATTGTCTTGCTTTCTGCAAACTTCTCATCCATAAGGCTCTCACAATGTCTCACATGTGCAATGGAAATGAGCATATATGCCCCTTTCTTCGAGCACTATATGCCAAACCTTGGCTGGATGTGTGTGCCATGATCCCATATAAGCATAGTTAACCTTGTGCTGCTGAGCAAGCATTAAATGTAGGCACATGTGCCAAGAGATCCCACCATCAAAAGGCCATGGGACTTGCTCTTCTGCATCATCATTGCAATTGCTTGTTCACCTGCCTCTTGTCCTGTTCCATAAAATGGTGAGAAACTGCAGAATAAGTAGATGTCACTGACTTCCTTTTCACTGGTTCTCTGCCTGTCAAGCAAGTAAGTGGGGGCAATGACAAGAAATAGAATGAGGAATAATAGCAACTGGTTCTGTGGTGGCAAGAAGGGAGACTCACTGAGGGAAGGAGAGCACTGAGGGTGTCTTCCCAAGGTGTCTTGGGTTAGATTGTGTTTGAGAGTTTCACAAATGCATTAAGCTATAAATACCACTAAGAAAGGATGAGCGATGCTTCTTTATCAGGTATTCACACAGTTCCTGGATGGAAAATAAAACTAAAACAATCATATTATTATATTCTAACAACATTGTTGGAAGGGTACACAACAAGCCATTCCACACATTGTCATTTTCTTGTCAAAGAAAGAGCCCTTACTAACATTGCACTGGGAACTCGTACTTGGGATTATATATACATGTAAACACAGACACTGGCTATAATTCTGAAGAGGATAAGTGAAGAAGAAATGGATCTATTTCACATCAAATCATTGCAAGACATTTGCTCACTATCAAGCTCATCAGTTAATGGATCCCAAAGCAGTGATAAGATGCATGTGAAATAAAGTGGCAGGCAATACAGTTGAATGACAGTACAGTAACCATAGAGGAGATGAGTTAACATATGTCAATATGGATAAGATTAGACTTCTTAACATGCTCTACATGGGGCTGCCCTTGAAGACGGTCCGGATACTTCAATTGGTGCAAAACAGAGCTGCTAGGTTGCTGACGGGGTCTGGGCGTTGTTCTCATATAACCCCAGTCCTCCGTCAGCTTCACTGGCTTCCCATCGAAGTCCGGGCCCAATTCAAGGTGCTGGTTATCACCTATAAAGCCTTCAACGGCTTGGGATCTGGTTTTTATACTGCACAGCTATGGAGGCACAAAGAAAAGGTCTTCCGAAGGGAGGAATCCAAATCTTATTATCAACAAACAAGGCCCAACAATAACATATTCAAAAATCTCAATTAGACAACCTTCCAACATCCCTTTCTTTATGATTAAGCTAAGGTACGCAGTGTTCTTTACTATGTGTTTTGGTAAGTGATGTTGACAATGCATCCACATGACACTTTCTTGGGGACAAAAAGCACCCATTAAATTACTATGCTTTAAATTCTATGACCCCCAGTAACTTACCTAAGAGATGTCTAGGTCTTATTTAGATCTGCTGCCCTCCTGCATGGCAGAAGGAAACTAATAAGAGAGCAAACACAGCATACAATATCTGTAAGTCGCATTAGCACAGGGCTCTGCAGCGCTACATAAATTGTTATTTCAAGTACAGTTCGGCACCAAATGGTTCCCTGAAGGAAACTCAAGTAGACATGTCACAGCAGTGTAACAAGAGATTTGCACAGTTGCAAACGGAAGCTTCCAACAAAATTACAATGTAATACTATGCATGTTTACTTAGAAACATGTCTCACTACATTCATGGTGGATACGCATGTGGATGCATTGTTAAGCATTCTTACATGAATCTACAGTAGAGAGGACTTGACACCAGGGAAGGGCCATAGCCCAGTGGCAGAACACTCACCTTGCATACAAGGCATCTCAGGTTCAATCCCTGGCATCTCCAGGAAACACTAGAGGAACAGATGCCTGAAATAGGACGGCTGTTTCTCAGTGTCAGCAAATCATAATGCAGCTTCTCATACTTGACACTGCTGACATAATGCAGCTTACTCCCCTGAGACTGGGTTTAGGATTGCATCCCTAGTAAGGTATCTAATGGACCATCAATTCCTTTGCTATCTTGCCAAACAAGAGGCTAAATTTTCTAGCAATATTGGATTGGTTTTCCACAGCTTTCATCCATTAGACAGCATTTCTATCTAGCTTTGCAGCATAATTCAGCAGCTTAGCCAGGAAGATTATTTCTCAGAGATGACAGCAATCCAGTTTGTGAAAACAGAAGTTTTATTTATCAGCCACAGATAACAAGATGATACAAGGCCACCCTCCATGCAACATGTATCATGCTTACTGTCTCCTTAGTAACCCCTTTCACATGAACTTGGACCCTCAGACTTCCAGAACTCTTTCTGGATTCAGGGGTGGCTTCTCACAAACATCCTTCCTCTTGGTGTTGTCTCTAGAAACGTGGACTGTCAACACAGAGAGAGAGAAAGATGGGCCAGATGGGAAACAATACAGGAAAGGGAAAACAAATAAAAAGTGGAGAAAAGGAACCAAGGAAATGTGAACATAGGGGTGTGTAAAGAACTAATTTATGAATGTACACATTTTTATGGTCCCCACTTTGGCATTCTAACTTTCAGTTGCAATTTCATCATTCTAGGATGGGACAGTAGTTTTTCGCTTTTGGTTTTGTATTGTTTTACTTTAATTTACCTGGATATTTGATTAATAGCACTTAGGAGGCTACAGCTGAGGCTATTTACCCGGCAGTGAGCTCTTATTAACACAATAGGCTTACATGATACATGTACACATGCATAACATCGCACAATAAGGCTGTTTTGAATGATGGGCATTTCTATCTAGAATAGTCAATGGTGAAGAATGATAGGAATTGCAGGCAAAACATCAGTAGAGCCATGAGTTGCCCATCCAGTTATAATCCTTTGCACACTTACCAGCATGCACACTTGAATTCAAGCCCCACTGAATTCAATAGATCTTAGTAGATTCAATAGATCTTCGAGTAGAGAGGTGTAAGATTCCACTATTAGCTTTTACAATATATATGTAGTCTTGGCTTCTTTGCAATTTTGTGTTTTGAAACAGAAGGCATCCTTACTTATTGTTTACTATCAAGCTTTTAAAAGAATAGCATTGCTGCTAGTACTATAGTATTATAGTATCTGTAGTTTAGTGCAACAAAAATTATTATACTTTGTCTAGAAGGGGTTTTAATGTGAAAGCATTCCACTTGTATTACCTGATTTTACTGAATATTGTTTCATTTGGAATACCAAATACTCACAGTTCTCACTTTGTATATTTATGCATTTCACTTTTTAAGCAACATATTTGGAATAGAATTGCTGAGAAAACTTAAATATTGAAGCAAAATTGATAAAATTCAGACGTTTTAAGTAAGTGAAAGCATTCATTACTCAACAATTTTAATGAGCATAGAGCAGTTTTCTCTAGAGAACAATTAGATCTTGTTTGAATACAAATATTTTTAAAATGCACCTCATTCATGTTTGTTTTGTCAATAAAGCAATGACATTTCCATCTCCCTGAGGTTAATTGCTTGGCTTATTAAAGATGCATCATTCTAGGATTTAAATACACATAGCTGACATTCCTTTCAAACATTCTTTTAACTTCTGATTTAAAACACTTTTTTCCCTTTTTTTTTTTTTTTGCATATGTGAAGCGACTTCACAGGCTTATAATCTACATGAGAATTTCTGTGACCCTGTGCTTCTTCCCTTAAGGTGTTTTAATTCTGCACAATGTGCTGAAATATGAGGATGTCAGCATCAAATATGAGAGAGGAGGAGAGTGTACTGAAGAATTTCCTGTAGACTCCTGTGAATGAAAAGAATTATTGTAGAATATAGGTCCATATTGCCATGATTATAGAAACTCAAGGAGGAACTTAAAGACCCCTGATGAAAAGTTAAGAACTTGTCTTTAAAACTCATCAACCGTAAAGATAAATTAAGGAGGGGGCATGGAATGGTTGAACCTGCTATGCAACAGCTATGAACCATAAACATGGGCAAACAGTGGAGAATAAAAAGATCACATACTTGAAACGAAGTACTTTAACATAAAGGCTTACAAGATATTTCTACTTAAGGGGTGGTAACTGATTTTTTTTTCTAGTTCTTCCTTCTCCCCTACAATCATTGCCCTAAAAGTCTGGAGATCTTCTGGAACAGCTTAAGAGGTGGTGCAGGGAGAAGGACAAACTGACGGAAATCATCTCCCCAACACCTGAGACTGAAGTCCTAGTTATAAAAGGGAAATTCAAGATCCAACACTGTCGAGATTACAGTAGTTAGGAACCACAAAAATATCTTATGTGATGAGCACCAGTTTCAGTTGTGCCTTCCTTCTGAACTTTACTCATTTTAAAGTTGGTTGCTTAACACTGAGCTCCATACTAGCGTCTGTCTGCCAAAACTGTCAATAAGAAAATAATTGCTGCAGTTTTTATCAGTACCTCACAATGTCCCTTTGTTCGCAAAATATACTGATGGTCAGTGGCATCTCAAAAATTGTTAGTACACGCTACTACAAAAGTTAGATCCATAATTGGAAGACAAAAAGTAGGGTTCTCATAATTTCTTCTCTATATCATATTTTATTCTACCTAATCTACTATCATTCATCCAGCAGATCACTGGTTGTTGCATAGTCCTGTTGTAGAATATTCAGAGATATGCTAAGCCTCTTTCTAAAGGACTTTGATTGAGAAGCCTCTTTCTAAAGCTCACAGCCTCACTCACCTGTTCAACACACACACAAAAGGGAAGAAGATTTAACCTACTGTGCTTGGCTACTAGCTGCAATGCAAGTAACTACATTCTTTTACCGTACAACCTGCCTCAGGACAGAGGCAGATACATGTTCTAAGTGAGGTAAAATATGGTTCAAAAATACATTCTCTACCTGAAAAAAAGGGACTGAATGTGGCTTAACCCTTCCTCCCACCACGCAAAAGCATCTGGTTTCAACATTGGCTCATTTAACTCAGTGCTGTGCAGCCATCATGTCTTGGACAGTAACTAGGCTTCTATGAACAGAACAGACCATTTTGTTCATGGATGGAACTGAGATCCAAAAAATAGCAGAAGGGAGGCCATTTTTGTTGATTCGCCCTGCAGTCCCCTCATCCACATATACATTCACTATACCAGAAGGTCCCGCAATCCTCTAGAGAGAGGTTTAGGGGAGTGGAAAGGGGATTTCCCCAGGTTGCAGGGAGAAGATGAAATAGTTTCAAGTAGTGCCCCCATTCTACTAGTGGGAGCATGCTACAAGCAGGATGGGTGGGAAACTAAGCTGGGGAACTGTTCCCTGAAGCAAAAGCAAACTGAGGATCCCAGTCAGTGCAACTAGCAGTAGTATTCCAAGGCCTTAGGATCAAAAAGCCTCAACCAGAAAAAACCATCGAGGCAGTTACCAGTAGTTAAAACAAAGAAACAGTCAAATTCAGCAGGAGCCTATCAACTGGAGCTGGTCAAGGCTGAACTGGCTTCCTTCATGCAAAGCGCAAGCTCTGCTGTGGAACTATGGCATCTTCTTCTTTTAGTCTTCATGTTTAAAATTCAGATAAATAAGCTATTTGCATCTTCTGGTATAGAAGATACTGCAGAAATGGTAGAGTCCAGATGCCCTTCCAAGCTCATGAAAGCCGAAAACCTCACTCTGTGTAAAAATGTCCTTGCTTCACTGTGATATAATCCAAGCAATTGAGACTTGGTAGATGGGCATGCTGTATGGTTTGGTGAGACCATACTAATGACAAGACGTATTATTCTACAATACTGGAAAGCAAACAAAACCCTAAATATACATAAGTGATTCCAATATCTATTGACCTTCACCACCCATGAAAATATATTAGAAATAAATCCAATTAATATGAGATTTTCTTGAATTATATGCAGTGTAATAGTGTAACATGCAGTGTAATAGTTCTACCACAAAATTAATATACTCCAGAAAGAGACATACATGACAAACATATTTTAATGCCATTTGCTTTATATAACTATTTTTTCAATGTTTACTCTTTAAATACAGGTCAATATGAAGAAGGAAGGAAAACCCTAAAGGGAAGAAAATGTAGGTAGAAGGCAGGAAGATGGATTTTACTGCTTATATTCTATTGGAAAATGTTTTTAGAAATGTTACAAACTCTTAACATCAACAACAAAAAGGAAATCTTGAAAAGACCAGAACTAGCCTTCATGATGATTTGAGCAAGAAGAAGAATGCATGGGAAACCAATATTTTTTTTAAAAAAGTGCTCATACTCTAAGTTAAAATAAATCCATCTAACAGCCAATTTGAATTCTCAGTAATGACTCAATAAGGAAGTGGTATTGAAGCAAAATAGCTTGACAGGAATTTGAAGAATTACAATTCCTAATAGATAATGCAATGGAAAATATACAGGTGCTCATCAGGTGCAGCTTATTCACCTACAGAAAAAGTTACATCCACAAAATACCCACAACTGTTCTATATTGTGTTTATAACTAACTGCAGATAAATACACAACATTCTATTCCTGGAACACCTGAAGAAGTGAAACACCACGCAAATCATTGACAAGGTCAGAGAAATGCCATCAACACCTTGTAGCTTGTTCTTTAGTAGAAGAACATATTCTCACATCAAAGACGTTGCCAGCAACAATCATGCATTATACATTTTGGCAGCAGTACTGCAGCAATCTCAGCACACTTTTACATTGTAAACTTATATGAAATGTTATTCCTACTTAAGTAACCAGATGTCAATATTGCAAGGCTGCCACGATATCAAATGATTTAACAAATAAAAATGACTGAGTCCCAGGAAGAGGCAGAGAAGAACATGTAGCCAGAGCTAATGCATGGTCTGTAGTACTAAGAGCACAGGATGCTAATCACAACCAGGTCTCATTCAAAGCAGTAATAGTACGGAACTACACAATGAAATGCTTAAGTTGCGTTGACTTTGACTTAATATTGATGACTCACTTTTACTGGATTGGGACAAAAGTCTTTTTCTCCCTGCGATGTGATGTCATTTATTTGGTAAAACATGTCACTGAAGATTTATCTATACATTTATTTTCTTTCAAGAAGTACATGACCTTCCAAAAGTTCAACTGAAGATGATTCATGAAAATAGTTTTACACTTGAGCATTGAAAGCAATATAAAAATATTGCAGTATAGACTGTGAATTATGTGATTCTTCAGTTATTTTTGCCAGGGGTAGTGTATTTCTGCATCATGTTTTGAAATCTAAGCAAGCATTATCAGGGGCCCATTAATGAGTTGGCGCTCTGATGTTGGCAATGTGGTTCCAATGTCATGGAACTGTGACTATTGTTACGGACACATCACTTTCTGGTTACCTCTGGATTGGCTGCCAGAAAGGAGCTTGGCAGGATCGGTGTACTGGGGAACTGCATAAAAAGGCACGGATGGATCTGGATGATTTCCTGGATTCAGTTTTCAGTGACACTGTTGAAGCCTTGGCTGATCTCTGAAATACAGAAATATCTGGGATCATTGACACTATTGCTCCTAGGTACCCTTTCCACCCAAGTGGAGTCAAGTCTACTTCCAACATTCAGCAAGATATTTGAGTAGACGGGTCTTGGTCACAGTGCCATGGAGGAAAAAAACTAACAACAAAACAAACACAGGAGCAACACCATTTAAAGACCTATGCCATGGTGGTGAGGACAGTGAATAAAGCTTTCTCCTCTACCAAGATTACATCTACATTTAAAGGATGAGACCTTCAGCAGCATGTTGGGGTGGGGGAGCTAAACCAGTAAGTGTCTCACTGTAAATAATTTGCTCCATATTTTTGCAAATAAAGTTACTTGGAGTCACCATGATTTGAACATCCGTATCATGGCAGATCAGATTGATGTAACCTTGGGAATCACTTTTCCAAATGTTACTCTTTAGATCTTTTTCTGTAGAACTCAGAAATATGGACATGCTCTCTAGAATGGTAAGGGCTACTATCTGTGTATTTGGCCCTAAATAGTCTTTGGATATTAAATCAGCCAAGTGGGTTTTTCACTACAACAAAGGAAAGTGATTAATGCTCCTTTGTGGGAGGGGGTAATTCCCACTTGTATAAGAGACAGTACTAAGACCTATATTAAAGAAATATTTCCTTTGTTTTCCAGGAGGCCAAGGAAAACCCAGGAGATATGCCCAACTGTAAGGCTCTCTCAAATGTACCATTTTTTACTACAGTGATTAAGAAAGTGGTGACATTGCAACTCAAGATGCATCTGGTGATATTAATTATCTGAGCCCACTACAATTGGGCTTTTGCCCAGAATAAGGAAGTGACAGTACTCTGGTCATCTTAGTGAATGACCTGCATGAGGAACTGGATAGAGAATGCATTACCCTATTAATTCTCTCAGTTTTCAAGACCATCAACCAAGGTATTCTGGACCACTTTTTGGGCCAAGTCTAGATGATGTTTTGCAGTGGCTCCAGTTCTCCAGTTTATGCTGCAACATGTTGTACTATCGCATAATAAAATAAATAAACATCCAGAAGATATCACATAGCATTTATATTTTGGGGGTAATGAACCACTAATATGCTGATGGAACCAGCTCATCTTTGTCACCTAATGCCAAGTAAGCATTAGTCAGCCAACCTAACATCTCATTTTAGCAAATTCAGAAGTTTCCTTAGAAGTATGTTTTACACTGATAAATTGACCTTGATGCTATCAAAAACTAATCAGATTACTAACTTTTTCTAAACAAACTAGCATCATTGACAGTACAACAAAATGAAGAAGGGTGTTATTGCTTTCCTTATCTATTAATAGTACAATCTTAGGCATAACTCCTCAGAAGTAAGTCACACTAACTTCAGCAAAGCTTATGCCTTAAGTAAGTATATTTGAGAAACCAGCTAAGCTGTTGGCACAGCAATGCTGTTGAACTCTTAGAACTCTTGCTTTTTTTTAGAAAACAATTGCTTCTTGAATATGCATGGATACCTTTATTTGTAGCTCTGTAGGCAAGCAGAAATACATTTTACTTAAAAAGAACAAGACATTTATCTTAGAGTGAAAACAGATGTAATAAAAAAGGAGAATTCAAAGCATGTTATTCATTTGTCCTCCAAAGCTACTGCCATAACCAAACCAGAAGACATTCCAAAATGGTGTATGCACATTTTAAAACAATACATAATAATTCTCACTTATGCCAAAATCAAAGTTGCAAGTTAATAATAATAGTATAGGTACATAAGAATAATGATGTTGGAAGAAAAACATGAAAATAATCTAGGTCTTAATTTCTAGCTTTAGTTAGATCTGTCAAAGAGCAGATGACGTGAAATAACTATCACTAGGCTGTTGACGAAATGCTTTGTGTCCTGGTGTGCATATATCCAAAATACACAGGGAAGGTTTTCTTTTAAAAGATGTATTCTCAAGAATAAATGGCTGCCAACTTGTCATTCCAGATGGTGCTCCTGAACAGTCCTCAGCTTATACATTGATCATTAAAGGGGTACACATAACACAGATAACACTTTCCAATAGGTTACAGAAATAAAAAGTTAAAATGGTGTAATCTTTCCTGCCTGGATGCCAAAGCAGAAAGAAGGAGGGGGGAAGGATAGGGGGTATTACATAGAAGAGGAGGAGGGTGGGCTTGGTTGGTGTGAATTGCCCTTTGTTTGAGCTGCTGTTATCTGTCAAGTGCCAACTGGCTTTCTCTGGAATGGTGCCTGGTTCATGTCAGCTACATTTCAAGGATGCACACATGCTGATTTCTAGAAAAGGGGGTTCTCTCTCTGCCCTAGCTATATGTTAATGTTTTAATGATTATACCTGTGAAAGTTATAACTATTGATTTGTACATCAAGGCTATACCCATCAAGAATGCACACTGCATGTGTAGCAACCAGTTCATGTACCGCACCAACTTCTCTGTTAATAGCTGATAAGAAACCTTTTGCACAATGTAGAGTATCTTTGTGAATGTGTGGGACATAATTCCCGAGGAATGAGAGAGTCCCTCTAGTTTTGCTGGTGCATTCCATGATTCCAGGACTAAAACATAAGCATCAAATGGACACTAGATATTATGGAAAACTACTACTTCCATTGATAATTAAAGATATTCATTTCACTGACACTTCAAGATATGCAGTTAGGCATTTTTATAAAAAGACAAGCATAGAAAAATGATGTATGTCCTTGAAATCTAATTCTTTGAAAATGCAGTAGTAAATGATTTAAACAAATAAAGAAGGGTTTATTGCAGGAAAAAACATATCTGTATTATTGTTCTTCCAATAATTAATTAGCGATATGACTGATACCAAAAGAGAAAATATGTTGGGTTCCTCTGTTCTTTTTAGAAGAGTGAGTGTTGTGATGAATCATAACAAAGAATAATTTTCATATAATGTGGGAAATAAGTTAGCATAAAATTAAATGG
The DNA here is from genome assembly GCF_004798865.1 of Varanus komodoensis. Lineage (NCBI taxonomy): Eukaryota > Metazoa > Chordata > Lepidosauria > Squamata > Varanidae > Varanus > Varanus komodoensis. The sequence continues at coordinate 26,299,244 of NW_025335269.1, read as the reverse complement.
AACAGCATTTAAATTTCAGGACCTTGTGATGTATATCCCAGAGTTACATCAAAATAGCGCTTTTCTACTACTCTAACCTAGACAGAATTTGCATTACTTACTGAAGAACGTGCATAGCAAAATTTGCTAGTGACAAGAAATGAAATCTGTCAGTAAACACATTTAGTTCTTATGATGGCGGAAAATGAAAATGGCAATGGCAACCATTCTTTGCCATTTGTTTTCATAATGCACAGCCTTGAATACTATTCAGACATATGAGATGTCCATCGTCTGCAGCCTACAACGAAGCCACTCTGCGAATGTGCTGCAGTAAGTGCTTTTTAGCCCATTAGAATTAATAGAGCAAGCTCTTCGGTTCAGCAAGTTTGAATTAGGACATTTAGTCCTTATGCACATTTTAAGTTCTGGTCATATTGCAGATTTCTAGATAAGCTTCTTAAGCATTTTTCACAATCTCTGCATTTAGTATAGGTTCTTTCTTAATAATATTGAAAACAAATGTTGAATGGCTGCCTGATTGAAAGGACACAGATCCAGCAGATATTAGAAACAAATAGCTTAAATAGCTTTTATGAATGCAGTCTGAATTGCTGAGGCTCAGTTACACCATTTTATAAACACTTATGGTCATGATACTCTTCTGGTTTCAATAATTATCCATGACTTAATTAACCATGTCCTGTAAGCCTGTGAATGAATGTCAGGATATGCCATGTATATAACTGTTTTTCTGTAATGTTTACTTCATGTGGGCACTGAAGGGCTATAATATGTCTGAGAAAGCCTGAGGCCATTCTTTCTTACTGTCAACGGCCTACATAGGAGCACTGCTTGGTGACAAATTCTGAAATGAAGGCAGAGATAACTGCCTATAATATTTATAGAGGGGATCTGCATGAAGGTTTGACTGGTCTCAGAAACATAAGACTCAGATTGGGAAGTGACAGTTAGCAGTTAAGGAGTTGACAGTCAGTTACAAATTCAATTGACCATCAGTCAGGGAGAAAATTTGTTAGGTGCTGTGGGTTCTAGTACAGAAGGAGCTGGGTTGGAGTTAGCCATCTATACCATACATGGCAGGTTGGATGTGTTATCAAAATAGGTGTTTCATGCAGGAAGGCACCATGACATTCTTGCCCAAAGAAGGCTACCCAAGAAGTCATTAAGAACTAACTAAACTGTTCAAACAAGTGGTAGGACAACGAAAACAGATTTGGAATCAGAGGAATAGTAGACCTAAAATGCAAGACCTGGTCATGAGCATATTTGGCTGGGATGGAGTTTTAGGTACTCTGCCCTGTGGTAAAAGAAGTAATTAAGAGGAAGCATGTCTCAAGTCCTTAAAACTGTCAGTAAGCAGATCTTGAAAAATTTCAAGTTATTATTTCCTGTTGTACAAAATATACCCTTAATAAATGCCATTGCCATTTTCAGTTTCTGGTATCATAAAGATATCAGAATGGATTGGTTTAAATGTGTTTATTGACAGATTTCACTTCTTGTCACTAGCAATTTTAATCATGCACCTACTTCAGCATATAATGTGAGCTAAGTTTAACAGTTCTTCTGGTGCTTATAACTAAACCCTTATAGCAACTAGGCTACTGGAAGGTTTTAAACTATTCTAAGAGAATAATGACAACAGAAATGTCTCACTTTGTAGAATTCTTAGTTATAGTGGCAAGAGCTTAGCACTGAAACATAAACTTTTCCCAATAAAAATAGGAAGTTCCCGTAAGTGAGATTGCCAAGTGAGGGAATAGTTTTTTGGTAATGAAGATCAGGCCAAATGTATCTTCCCTTCCACTGTGCACCACTTAGGCCTTAAGATTCTAATTTATATTAACTTGCGGCTCTCTATTATGTATGATCAGAGTAGAGATGTGTGAGGGATCTGATAGGGAGGTGGAAATCCAAAGCATTCGGTATCCCCAGTCTTGCCTTGTGCTTGGACTGCAGGGCAAGCTGAGCCAGCTCACATATGTTTTGTCTTTAGGATTTGCACAATTTTAAAACCACTAATGAAATGTGTGCAAA